>NC_089595.1:70552245-70730158 GCF_019320115.1 Miscanthus floridulus | reverse complement strand
AATGGGGATTAGAGAGGCAGATGACGTTAGAGGAGGAGAGGGCAAGGAATGAGGTAAGGGAGGAGACAAGAGTACAGATGCAGGTCTTGAACGAGCATGTTGTTGCATTATGTGGCAGTGAGTCCTTGAAAGCATTTTTTTCGTTGCATGATTTTAAATGAAATATAATCGCATTGCTAACTGATTGTATTTTATACATGAAGGGATTGGTTGCAGCGAGGAACATGTCATAGAGCTGGCTCGTGCAAGGTATGAGGAGAAGAAGTTAGATGAGCATAGATCTCGAGTTGGTCACACCGTTCATTCACCGATTGTGTTGTCTGATGAGGAGGATGAGGATGAGGACGACACTGGCAGACTGAGTGAGCTCATTGCTCTAGCAGAGGCAGGCTTACAGGTGCAGGAGGCTGATGACGATAGAGTGGTGGAGATAGAGTGGAGTTGTGCTTCCTTGCATGCCAGTACTATGTCAGTGATGTGATAAATCGATGTTGTCCTTGTATCTGAAAAGTCTATTTTTATTGTCTAAAAAGCATAGATTCATTCACTGTTGCTTGGTAACCCTAGATTCATCTACAAAGCGTATGTATGGTATGTTTGGATTATACATGTTCTAATAAATTTATAGTTAATCTGTGTACTATATTTGTGCCTTTGTAGCAGTGTAGTATGATTAATGTTTCACGGAAAAAAAATCAGGAGTTTCCCTATTTTAGGAGTGTGGCAGAACCTCCTAAGAAATCAGGCCCACGTGCACCTATCGTTGTCTTAACAGACCTCGGATAGCGTTCACGAGTTCCCAACAACTCAACAGGCCTATCGGGTGTCCTCAGGAAACCCGAATCATCCACGATTCTCTTTTTCAAACAGGATCCCAATCACAGACATTGCAGATTACAACAGTTTATTCAAATATATACATCAGAGTAAAAGATAGCGGAAGTCTTAAGGTAACATAGGTTACAAACCAGTTGTTTTCAAACTTACAATACCATAAGTGTTATACAACCATAGTAGCGGGATAATATTACATTAACTTTATTTATCATACAAACTAGTGCCTTGTCCAAAGGCCATTCATCACTCCTCATCGTCATTGACTTCAAACACAGACATGCAGCAGGGACCAAAACAAGCCTGCGCATGCGACTCACCTGCAACAAGGGTTAACAAACCCTGAGTACCAAGGTACTCAACAAGACTAACCCGACGTAACGGGGTGTAAGACATTAGAGATGCAGGGGTTTGGGGCAAGGTAAGGATGTAGCAAGATTCAAAAGTTATTTGCCAAAAGCTTACTATTCTTCATTCTATTTTCAAGTTTTACCCCTAAGTTCTTTTAGTTCATTACCTCAACTAAATGTACATTTCCCATATTCCAATCCTTCTCATTCCATTCTTTTCTCATATTTTAGTAATTCACCAGTCCTGCATTGCTTCTATAATGAATCGAGTCTCCATATCCGCAGAGCACTGGCAATTCGAAATGATTCAAGTCCCAGCTAGGGATTCCTTATCACATGACATATGTAGAACTTAATCTTGCATATATCAACCTCGCTACCGGATCCTCCTATATTAAGCCGTCACCACGCCACCTAAGAGCACAGCACACCTCAAATCCGGCCACATTCCAGCCACGAGGGTACACGCTACTCCCGCCATCTCTCCACCCCAGTGCATGGGCATTTGTCTTAGTATCGGATTAGCCGAAGTAGGTTTATCGGAGTATGTGACCAATACTACAAAGTGTCTCATTCAGAAGATCCACAATGAGTGGCCTTTAAGCGACATAGCCGGCAACATTACCCAACATTCAAGATGAGTCACCCGACCAGTCTCTAGTTCATTCTACCTTCTTTCCTTCTTTGGCCAGTATGCCATCTTTGATTGTATCAAAACTTTTACTTTGAAAGCCTATCATAAAGCATACTAAGCATTCTACGCCTTTGTAAATGAAAACATCTTCAAGGATGGTAAACAATTATCAAGGTAGGCAATGCATCAAATAGGTAACATTTGAATTAATCAACTTAATGCAATAAGTAACATAGGTGATAAACTTTTCAAAGTAACAAGGTAATGGTTTAATGCATAAACTGGGGCTTGCCTTCGTTGACGATCTCGGATTCCGGATCAGTACCACAAATATCAAATCCCGTGACAACCGGGGATTCTTCCAGAACTTACTCAACTAGAATCGTTTCACTCTCAGGTTCTACACGAAATGATAACATATGCTTTAACATGATGATAATGTAAACATGATGCTTTCACGGTACATGAAATGTAAAAACACCTCGAGTACGACTTTCCTTCACGGTACAGTTGCAAGCCAACAAAACCAACTTGCAATTCTACCGCCAAGAACCACAGATATGACTTGACCAAATGAATCTTGAAACCCTACTAGTCACAAAACATGACCAAAACAAGATTCAACACTAATCAAACACTTCGGGTTTGCTTTTATTTATTTTTGAATTAATTTGGAAATAAGCCCAAAAATGAACTTGTTCCAAATGACCTCAAAATTTTATGTAAGCTTCCTTATGTCAAATTAGTGTACCAAAACAAATTTCATAATTTTTGGAATTATACAGTGGCCTACAAAAATCATGGAAATTGCATTTATCAATTAATGGACTGAATATTTGAACATTAAAAATGTATTCAAATTTCAAGTTTCAAATTTTTAAACCATACTAGAGCATGTATAGAGGCTACACAACTTTTTAGAATTTTTGGAGCTATTATTATTTTCCTACAAATTCCCAAAGTTTCAGCACTATTCACAACTTCAGAAAATACAAAATCGCACTGTTCTTCTTCCTCTCTCTCTCACTGACAGCCAGGCCCCGCTCGTCAGTGACCCAAAGAGGACGCACGGCGGCGCTGTCTGCTCCGATCGGCAAAACGCATCGGCGGCGAAGCTCCGGCGAAGCAGACCGCACCTACATGACCTACTCTTTTCCCCGAACCGATCCTAGCTTACAGAAAGGCAAGAGGCGCACCGGAGATAGCTCCCCGCCGGGCATGGCGGCTTGGGCACGACGGCGTAAGGCGTAACCACGGCAACGTTGCAGTAGAGACTAAAGCGAAACGATCATCACATTCAGGAGCTCACCGTGATCACGTAGGTAGACTCGGTGAAGGCAGAGACGTACTGGATCAATGGGACCACGGTGAGGTCGATGATGGCGGAGCTCCGGTCGGCTCCGAAGAAGACGACGTCGTGCGATGGCGCTGACCGGCTAGAGGCGAGGCGAGCAAGTCGGGAATGAGTGGCAGGGTGAGGCGGAGCTTCTAGC
This sequence comes from Miscanthus floridulus, assembly GCF_019320115.1. Classification (NCBI taxonomy): domain Eukaryota; kingdom Viridiplantae; phylum Streptophyta; class Magnoliopsida; order Poales; family Poaceae; genus Miscanthus; species Miscanthus floridulus. The sequence continues at coordinate 70,726,847 of NC_089595.1, read as the reverse complement.
CAATGCAATTGACCCTAGGTACTACAGCGAGGATGAATTTCGCGAGCGTGGTCAGGACACCGGCGGCGAGTAGTCGACGGGAAACTGAGAAACGACGTCGACGTGCTCCTATTTATAGAAAGAAGGAAGGCGTGTGGTGTTGACAGCACACGAGCGAGCTTGCCATGGAGGCATTGGCATGTCACCGCGTGTGAAAGTGGCGAAGAAGGTCGGCGGCGAACAGCGGTGTGTCGCCGGTGGCAAACAGGCGATGTCGATTTTGATTTTTGAATTATTTACAGAACTGCCACTGAGTCCATTTTTCAAATTACTCTCAAATTTTCTAAAGAAGTTGAAAATCTCCAAAAAAGAAAGTTATTCAATTTTTCAAACCCTACAACTTTGCTTCTAGGAACATTTTCAAATTCTGCCTCCATTTTGAAATTTGAATTTGGGGTGCATTTGAGCATTTGAATCATTTCAAAATTACTCCAAATTTTATATGTAAACTTGAAAAACTTTGAATACCAAAGTTGATCTACATAAAATAATCTCCAACTTTGCTTTTTGCCTCAACCCCAAATTCCACATGGATTTTGAATTAGTCAAAAGGGGCAAAAAGGACTTGTGATTTAAATTTGAATTCAAATTTGATTTGTCTTCCTTTTACTTAAATTTTGATTTTTGACCAGTAACATGGCCCATTAGGGTTATTTGAGTCAAATGACACATGACCTCACATGATCACATGAATTTTGACCATTGTAGTCATGATCTTCATTTAGGGTTTTGAATCACATCACATGAAATAACAACATTATGAAATAAACCTTATTTAGTGAATGCATTCAAAATTTTCTACTTTATGAATGCTTTGCAATGCATATGATGACATGTCAAATTTTAGTGCTAGGTCAAAACACCAGAGGTGTTACAACCCTTCCCCCTTAAAGAAATCTCATCCCGAGATTTAAAACTTAAGGCTAAGTAATGGAAAAGGAAATGTGTCAAGCTAACACTTCACAACTTTATTCAAAAGGCTAGTGAGGGGGTTTTTCATTCTGTTGATAAATGAGACAAGTTACACTATAGACAAGATATTGCAACTAGATAGAAGCGAAGAAGTCAGGAAAGTTCCCTTCTAAGTAATCCTCGGACTCCCAAGTAGCTTCATCTTCAGTGTGTTGATTCCATTGTACTTTGTAGAACTTGATTGTACGTCTTCGAGTAACTCGATCTTTCTGATCTAAGACTCTAATAGGGTACTCAGCATAAGTCAAATCAGGTTCTAGTTCTACATCACCAAAGTCGATCTCCTAGTCAGGTACTTGAAGACACTTCTTTAACTGAGATACATGAAAGATATCATGCACCACTGACATGTGATCTGGTAGCTTGACGTGATAGGCGACAGGTCCACACCGTTGTTGGATTTGAAAAGGACCTACATAATGGGGCGCCAACTTCCCCTAAATCCCAAAACGATGAACTCCTTTCATCGGTGATACCTTGAGGTAGACATAATCTCCCACTTTGAATTCTAGCGGTCGTCTCCTCTTATCAGCATAGCTTTTCTATCGGGATTGAGCTACCTTCATATTGGCTTGTATGAGTTTAACTTTCTCTTTAGCTTCTTTGACCACATCCTATCCAAAGAACCAACGTTCTCCAGCTTCTGACCAATTTAAAGGTGTCTGACACCTATGGCCATACAGTGCTTCGAATGGTGCCATTTTAATGCTCTCTTGATGGCTATTGTTATATGAGAATTCAGCTAAGGGAAGGCATTCATCCCATTTAGCACCAAAGGAAAGGACACATGCTCTTAACATATCTTCAAGAATTTGATTTACCCTTTCAGTCTGTCCATCTGTTTACGGATGATAAGCAGAACTACGGATAAGTCTAGTTCCTAAAGACTCATATAGACTTTTCCAAAACTTGGATATGAACAATGACCCTCTGTCAGAGACAATGGTCTTGGGTGCTCCATGCAGACTGAAGATTCTATCAAGATAAAGCTTTGCATACTGCTCCGCTCGATATTTATCTCTGACTGGTAGGAAATAAGCTATCTTGGTTAGACGATCAACAATAACCCATATTGAATTGTAGCCTGCAGATGTCCTGGGCAATCCCACGATGAAGTCCATACAAATATCTTCCCACTTCCAAGATGGAACTGGCAACGAATGTAATGGACCTGCAGTCTTCATATGAACTGCTTTAACTCTTTGATAAACATCACACTTGGCCACATATTGAGCTATTTCTATTTTCATTTTGGTCCACCAATATCTCTTTCTCAGATCATGATACATTTTATTGCTACCCGGATGAATGGAGTATCTTATAGAATGAGCTTCATCAAGAATCTGCTTTCATAGCTCTGGATTTTTGGGTACTACCAATCTATCCTTGAACCATACGACATCTAATTTATCAATCTTGAAACATGTTTGTTTTCTAGATCTGACTTTGTCCTTGATATGGGCTATGCCCTTACTTTTCCGTTGAGCATCAATGATCTGATCTTTGATAGTGGACTCAATTACAATATTGGATAGGGAACCTTGTTCTATGATTTGTAAATTCAAATGCCCCATCTCTTGACACAATGTTCGCTGCATAGGTTCTACAATTAGGCAATGACAATGACTCTTGCGACTCAGGGCATCGGCAACCACATTAGCCTTGCCTGGATGATAGTGCACTTCTAAATCATAATCTTTAATAAGTTCCAACCATCTTCTTTGCCTCATATTCAACTCTGACTGAGTGAAGATGTATTTCAAACTTTTGTGATCCATATAGATATGACATATATTGCCCAATAAATAATGTCACCAAATCTTGAGTGCATGAACAACAGCAGCTAATTCAAGATCATGGGTGGGATAATGTTCTTCATGCTTCTTGAGTTGTCTGGAAGCGTATGCTATGACTCTGCCTTCTTGCATCAGAACACAGCCAATACCAATTCCAGATGCATCACAATAGATATCAAATGGCCTCTCGATATCGGGTTGTGCTAATACTGGTGCAGTTGTTAGTAACTTCTTCAATGTCTGAAAGGCCTCTTCACATTCTGTTGACCATACAAACTTAGTCTGATTTTTTAGCAATCCAGTAATTGGCTTCACAATTCTGGAGAAGTCAGGGATAAACCGACAGTAATACCCTACCAACCCCAAGAAACTACGAACTTGATGAACAGTTGTAGGTGCTTTGCAGTTAAGGACTTCTTCTACCTTGCTTGGATCAACAGCTATACCTTCAGCAGATAGCACATGGCCTAGAAATTGTACTTCCTCCAACTAAAATGCACATTTACTAAATTTGGCATATAGTTGGTGATCTCTTAATCTTTGTAGAACAATACGGAGATGTTTCACATGTTCCTCTTTGCTCTTAGAGTAGATAAGAATGTCATCAATAAACACCACGACAAACTTATCTAACTCGAGCATGAAAACTGAGTTCATCAGGTACATGAAATGAGCTGGGGCATTGGTCAGCCCAAAAGACATGACTAGATACTCATATAGACCATATCGGGTAGTAAACGCTGTCTTCGGCACATCTTTACGTCTGATCTTAATCTAGTGGTAGCCTGATCTTAAGTCTATCTTCGAGAATACCTTAGCTCCCGTAAGTTGATCAAAAAGCAAATCAATTCGGGGTAAGGGGTATTTGTTCTTTATGGTGACTTCATTTAATGGCCGATAGTCAACACATAACCTTAAGGTTTGGTCCTTCTTCTTCATGAAGATAGCAGGGCATCCCCAAGGTGATGAACTGGGTTGAATAAAGCCCTTGTCTAACAACTCTTGTAGTTGCATTTTTAATTCTGCTAGTTCCTTGGGTGGCATCCTATATGCTCTTCTGGATACGGGTGCTGTTCCTGGTTTTAGATCAATTCTAAACTCTACATCTCGGTCTGGTGGCAGACCAGGCAGATCATCGGAAAAGACATCCGTAAACTCACATACCACTAAAATTTCCTCGGCTCCTTCAACAATAGTTGCACAGACTGTTTCCACTATACTCTTAGGAAAGGGAAGTTGGATGAGAAGTTGGGTTTTGCTGCTAGGTGCATTTACCCTTATGGTTCTACGTAGGACATCTATGATAGCCCCGTGTTGAGTTAACCAGTTCATACCAAGGATCACATCTATATCTTGATCCTTTAATATCAGCATATTGGTAGGGAACTCATAACCTCCCAAATCAATAGGTACATGCTGAACTACCTCCCTTGTATAGATTCGTCCCCCAGGCGACTGTATATGATAGGGCTCTTTTGTTTCCCCAATAGCTATCCCATGCTTCACAACAAATGTACGATTGATGAATGTATGGGATGCACCAGAATCAAATAAGGTAATTGCAGGATGCTTAGCAATAGGAAACATAACCATCATTACTGGTTCTCCTTCTGGAATAGATTCCACTTGAGTATAGAAGACCCATCCAGTTTTCTTCTCAGCCTGACCCTTCTGATTGTTCTGAGCATTGCCCTTGTACTGATTCTGAGCTTGAGTAACAGGGGCTTTGGGTGCATCAGGATTGTTCTTCCTAGGATACGGACATTCTCGAGAAAAGTGTCCGGGTTTACCACAATTATAGCATGGAAAATTGTGATTCTGGGGAGTAGCATTGCGGTTTGCATTATTTGTATTATTTTGCTGCTGCGGTGCTTGATGAGTATAAGGCGTATTAGTTGCAGGGCGAATGAAGATTTGCTGCCTGCTTTGACCTTGTTGTGGGCGGAATGGCGTACGGTCATGATTCTGAGGATGGTATAATATCTTATGACTCTTGCCACTTGATGATCCGGAAGCAGATATTTTCTTTTTCTTCGCCTCCTTGTGTTGACGGTAATTCTCCTCTGAAGCGATAGCAATGTTGATTGTCTCATGGTAAGTTGCGTTACCACAAGTTGCCATCATGGTTTGAAGTTTAGTGTTTAGGCCTCTAAGAAAATGATTCTTCTTCTTCCTGTCAGTATTCACATACTCTATAGCATACTGCGACAGATGATTGAAATGCCCAACATAATGCATCACCGGGTGTTCCCCTTGCTTAAGAGCAAAAAACTCTTCTAACTTCATGGTCATCACATCGTCTAGAATATAGTGTGCCCTAAAGGCATCCTTGAACTCCCTCCAGTTGATTTGGTGATCAGCGGGCTGTACTGCTACCAAATTTGCCCACTAGGCACCAGCAGCTCCTCGGAGTTGCTGTGCCGCAAACCTAGGTTTCTGAACCTCGGTACAGTGAATTAGCTCAAACTTTTGCTCTATTGTCCTAAGCCAATCGTCTGCTTCTAAAGGTTCTTCTGCCTTAGAGAACACCGGTGGACGTGTGTCAATAAAATCAACATAGGTTGACTCGTCATTTCCATTATTACGACGGCCACGATTAGGGTATGGTGCCTGCTGGTTCTGCGCCAATTCCCTTAACAGCCTAGCATTCTCTACCGTTGCATTGACGAGTGTGGCTATGGCATCTGCCATAGTCGAAGGCATTGGTGGAGGATTTGGGCACTCATCATCGTCATGCGAGCCACTAGCACCGGTTTGGGTGATAGGACGAGGCATTTGTTAGAGAAACATGTTTACTTACATTATTCTTTATTGAAAGCATTTAAAAGGTTTCATGCTACAAAGGGTTACTTATTTAAATTACATGTCTTGTATCCCACAAGACAACCCTGGTTTTTCTAGGAAAGCAGTAAAGGAACTATTACTACTCCGAGCTCTCAGTCTTCGGCATCCATGCCCATATCGGATGAAACTTCATCTTCATCTGAGAAGTACACTAACTCCTCAGGATCCTCCTCTTCTTCATTCTCGACTTCCCCTAGATCTACAATCATTTCTTCATCTGTAACTTCACCATCCCCATGAGGAGGATGAAGTTGAGCGTACAGCATGTGGACATTCTCATGAAGAATGGCATTGTCCATCTCCAGGTCTTCTACATAGAACTCCAACTCATGGACGCGTTCATTGGCCGCATCCTCTTGTGTCCAGGCTTCATTCCGTAGCTCCATGGTCATAGTGATGCCCCTTTGCATTTCCGCTAGCTCTTCTTGATCTTTGGCATGAGCTCGACGAAGAGTGTTGAGCTCCTTGTTGAGGTTCTTGATGTTGGCAGGATTGCTTGAAGATCCTTCAGCTCCTAGGGTCTTGGCACTACCTTCACCAAGCTCGTGGTTTCTTGGTGCCAACTGGTGACGAGGGACTCCATGAGGTCCGGTGGACTTGCGTGCGGTTTTCTTGGTCTTTGCCATAGCCTGTAGAATTTAGGGTAGGACTATAAGAATAGCTTGAGGATAATGGAGGTTAGCAAGAATGGGATTGACATTACTTACCCAACCACTATTAAGGGGAATTATTATGCAATGTGCTCAAGCATGATGCATGAATCGATCTTACAAATCTAAGTATAAAAGATTTATATAATCATAAGTACTAGATTTTTAATACATAGGACAAATCTAAGCATATTATCCGCCACAAACTTTCAAATAAGATAAGATTGAGGCTAGATCAAAGGTAAGAAGAAAGAAATTTGAACTTTAAAATATCAAGTTTACTTTCTATAATCCAAATCAATTTAAAGGTTTTTCCAAAGTAACCTACAATGATCTTAGATAGGACTAGCTCTGATACCAGCTGTGGCAGAACCTCCTAAGAAATCGGGCCCACATGCACCTATCGTTGTCTTAATAGACCTCGGATAGCATTCACGAGTTCCCAACAACTCAACAGGTCTGTTGGGTGTCCTCGGGAAACCCGAATCATCCACGATTCTCTTTTTCAAACAGGATCCCAATCACAGACATTGCAGATTACAACAATTTATTCAAATATATACATCAGAGTAAAAGATAGAGGAAGTCTTAAGGTAACATAGGTTATAAACCAGTTGTTTTCAAAATTACAATACCATAAGTGTTATACAACCATAGTAGTGGGATAATATTACATTAACTTTATTTATCATACAAACTAGTGCCTTGTCCAAAGGCCATTCATCACTCCTCATTGTCATTGACTTCAAACACAGACATGCAGCAGGGACCAAAACAAGCCTACGCATGCGACTCACCTGCAACAAGGGTTAACAAACCCTGAGTACCAAGGTACTCAACAAGACTAACCTGACGTAAGGGGGTGTAAGACTTTAGAGATGCAGGGGTTTGGGGCAAGGTAAGGATGTAGCAAGATTCAAAAGTTCTTTGCCAAAAGCTTATTATTCTTCATTCTATTTTCAAGTTTTACCCCTAAGTTCTTTTAGTTCATTACCTCAACTAAATGTACATTTCCCATATTCCAATCCTTCTCATTCTATTCTTTTCTCATATTTTAGTAATTCACCAGTCCTGCATTGCTTCTGTAATGAATCGAGTCTCCATATCCGCAGAGCACCGGCAATTCGAATTGATTCAAGTCCTAGCTGGGGATTCCTTATCACACGACATATGTAGAACTTAATCTTACATATATCAACCTCGCTACCGGATCCTCCTATATTAAGCCGTCTCCACGCCACCCGAGAACATAGCACACCTCAAATCTGGCCATATTCCAGCCATGAGGGTACACGCTACTCCTGCCATCTCTCCACTCCCAGTGCATGGGCATTCGTCTTAGTATCGGATTAGCCAAAGTAGGATTACCGGAGTATGTGACCAGTACTACAAAGTGTCTCGTTCAGAAGATCCACAATGAGTGGCCTTTAAGCGACATAGCCGGCAACATTACCCAACATTCAAGATGAGTCACCCGACCAGTCTCTAGTTCATTCTACCTTATTTCCTTCTTTAGCCAGTATGCCATCTTTGATTGTATCAAAACTTTTACTTTGAAAGCCTATCATAAAAGCATACTAAGCATTCTACGCCTTTGTAAATGAAAACATCTTCAAGGATGGTAAACAATTATCACGGTAGGCAATGCATCAAATATGTAACATTTGAATTAATCAACTTAATGCAATAAGTAACATAGGTGATAAACTTTTCAAAGTAACAAGGTAATGATTTAATGCATAAACTGGGGCTTGTCTTCGTTGATGATCTCGGGTTCTGGATCAGTACCACAAATATCAAATCCCGTGACAACCGGGGATTCTTCAAGAACTTACTCAACTAGAATTGTTTCACTCTCGGGTTCTACATGAAATGATAACATATGCTTTAACATGATGATAATGTAAACATGATGCTTTCACGGTACATGAAATGTAAAAACACCTCGAGTACGACTTTCCTTCACGGTACAGTTGCAAGCCAACAAAACCAACTTGCAATTCTACCGCCAAGAACTACACATGTGACTTGACCAAATGAATCTTGAAACCCTACTAGTCACAAAACATGACCAAAACAAGATTCAACACTAATCAAACACTTAGGGTTTGCTTTTATTTATTTTTGAATTAATTTAGAAATAAGCCCAAAAATGAACTTGTTCCAAATGACCTCAAAATTTTATGTAAGCTTCCTTATGTCAAATTAGTATACCTAAACAAATTTCATAATTTTTGGAATTATACAGTGGCCTACAAAAATCATAGAAATTGCATTTATCAATTAATGGACTGAATATTTGAACATTAAAATATATTCAAGTTTCAAGTTTCAAAATTTTAAACCATACTAGAGCATGTACAGAGGCTACAAAAAATTTTTAGAATTTTTGGAGCTATTATTATTTTCCTACAAATTCCCAAAGTTTCAGCACTATTCACAATTTCAGAAAATACAAAATCGCACTGTTCTTCTTCCTCTCTCACTGACAGCCAGGCCCCGCTCTTCAGTGACCCAAAGAGGACGCACGGCGGCGCTGTCTGCTCCGATCGGCAAAACACGCCGGCGGCGAAGCTCCGACGAAGCAGACCGCACCTACATGACCTACTCTTTTCCCCGAACCGATCCCAGCTTACAAAAAGGCAAGAGGCGCACCGGAGATAGCTCCCCGCCGGGCATGGCGGCTTGGGCACGACGGCGTACGGCGTAACCACGGCGACGTTGCAGTAGAGACTAAAGCGAAACGATCATCACGTTCAGGAGCTCACCGTGATCACGTAGGTAGACTCGGTGAAGGCGGAGACGTACTGGATCGACGGGACCACGGTGAGGTCGATGATGGTGGAGCTCCGGCCGGCTCCGAAGAAGACGATGTCGCGCGGTGGTGCTGACCGGCTAGAGGCGAGGCGAGCAAGTCGGGAATGAGTGGCAGGGCGAGGCGGAGCTTCTGGCCAACGCAATTGACCCCAGGTACTACGGCGAGGATGAATTTCATGAGCGCGGTCAGGACACCGGCGGCGAGCAGTCGACGGGAAACTGAGGAACGACGACGGCGTGCTCCTATTTATAGAAAGAAGGAAGGCGTGCGGTGTCGACAGCACACGAGCGAGCTCACCATGGAGGCATTGGCGTGTCACCGCGCGTGAAAGCGACGAAGAAGGTCGGCGGCGAACAGCGGCGTGTCGCCGGTGGCAAACGGGCGATGTCGATTTTGATTTTTGAATTATTTACAGAACTGCCACTGAGTCCATTTTTCAAATTACTCTCAAATTTTCTAAAGAAGTTGAAAATCTCAAAAAAAAAGAAAGTTATTCAATTTTTCAAACCCTACAACTTTGCTTCTAGGAACATTTTCAAATTATGCCTCCATTTTGAAATTTAAATTTAGGGTGCATTTGAGCATTTGAATCATTTCAAAATTACTCCAAATTTTATATGTAAACTTGAAAAACTTTGAATACCAAAGTTGATCCACATAAAATAATCTCCAACTTTGCTTTTTGCCTCAACCCCAAATTCCACATGGATTTTGAATTAGTCAAAAGGGGCAAAAAAGACTTTTGTGATTTGAATTTGAATTCAAATTTGATTTGTCTTCCTTTTACTTAAATTTTGATTTTTGACCAGTAACATGGCCCATTAAGGTTATTTGAGTCAAATGACACATGATCACATGAATTTTGACCATTGTAGTCATGATCTTTATTTAGGGTTTTGAATCACATCACATGAAATAACAACATTATGAAATAAACCTTATTTAGTGAATGCATTCAAAATTTTTCTACTTTATGAATGCTTTGCAATGCATATGATGACATGTCAAATTTTAGTGCTAGGTCAAAACACCAGAGGTGTTACAAGGAGCATCCACAGTTACAAACAGAGACATCATTATATATTCCAAACATTTAATCATCCAAGGAGCAAAATACAACCACAACCAACATAATATGTCCTACATAGTCCAAATAGTCCATAATATCCATACAGTCTCAAATAGTCATAGAAAAGTAAATACAAAATCCATAATAGTGCATACTAATAGCTACCAAATCCCTCACTTCCTCCTACTCTTGCCCTTACCCTTGTGACCCAGAGCGCTCGTACCTGGAGTGTAAGGGTCACACGGACGGCGTCGCCTAGTGCCTAGAGGCGGTGTAGGATGAGTCGAGGGAGCGTCATGAAGCTGAGAGGGGTCAAGCTCCTCGTGCCTCTTGTCCACGTTGTCGTCGTCGCCGTCGTCGTCTTCCTCATCCTCATCCCCGTCTCCTGTAGCTGCTTGGCTAGAGGAACTCAAGCCTCCTCTATCTACGAAAGGAACGTACACGTCTTGCATCATGTCTGTCCTGCAACCACAACGACCAGCCACATGGTGTAGACGATGTGACAGCATCTGTTGTACAAAACTATGTTAACTGAAAGAATCTAACATATTAATGATATGTTTGAAAGAATATTTTTAATCTTACGTTCAGGAAGCCAAGTATGTAGTCGTCACTGACTTTCGGCCGAATGCGCTCAATCTCTTCAACTAAGCATTTGAGTGTATTGCCCTGCAACAAAGTTCTCAGTAATAATACTTCTGAACAGCAATAGGTTTGGTTTTCTTGTGTACAAGAATCTAACGTATTATAAGGGTGATACGGCTCGAAGGTGGCACTAACTAAAATAGATAACTCCTAATGTCAGTCCAAGAACGCCTAATGTACTGTTGTGCAACTTAACGTAGAAAAATAAGACAATTGGCTTACCATTCTGTCCAAGATTGCTAGGGTAAACCCATGAGGGATGGAATCAACTAATACCCGACGCACAACCACGTCCAAACATTGTAGCTGGCTCTTCATAGCCGATCTCACATAGTTCTCCCACTGATCCACACAACCAATTGAGATCATTCGTCTAAATATGTTAGGAGGAGAACCTAGGTGTAGTACACCATCAACTGCAATGCCATCATGTCCAAGGCAATGCAGCTCCTCCCGAGCCCTTGCAACTATCTCACTAAATGAAGGTCTGTCACTGAATAGCACAGGCACGCTTTGCATGTCAACAAACTCAACATATCCATAGCGATCGCTTTCAACGGTGCATCCATGATATATGGTGACTAGGTTGTCCATCTAGTTTAAACACGTAACGAAACACATGTCATTTAGTCTAAATTAGACGATAGATAGTACCTAACAAGTACTTTCTAACTACAAACTAAGTAAATAAGATAATAACTACGTATATATATACAGTGTACTCACTAAATAGCTAGATCATATGTAGTTAACTAAATATGTAACTATATATCTAAGTAGCTATCTAACTATATCTATATACAGTGTACTCACTAAATAGCTAGATCATATGTAGTTAACTAAATATGTAACTATATATCTAAGTAGCTATCTAACTATATCTATGTATCTATATTTCTATCTATCAACATATATATCTCACTAGATCACTAACTAAATCAACTACCTGAGTCATCATATTAACTAGTAAATAACAAATGCCAACTAAGTAGGTACATTACATATTCATAATTTTTACCTTTCCAACGACTGATCCGCGGACGTCGACGGAGTCGCAGCGGACGATGGGCGTGGGTTAGGCCAACGATCCGGGCCGACGGTGCCATGGCCGGCCGCTGCAGGTGGCGGGGTCGGCGGTGGCGCGGCCGACGACAGCGGTGGCACACGGGATGCCCGGGGCTCCGCGCGGTGAGTCCGGCTCGACAGGCGCGGGAGGCACGGCGGTGGAGGGCGGCAAGGCGGGGCGAGGCCGGCGGTGGAGGACGACAAGGCGGGCCGAGGCCAGCGGTGGAGGCCAAGGCGAGCCTAAGGCGAGGATGGCGGTGGAGGGTGAAGGAGGGCCGCTGGCCGCGGCGTGGGCGGCCAGCCACGGGGGGCAGCGCGGCCGCTCGGCGCGGCGCGGCCTCGGTGCGGCCGTGGGGCTCGGGGCACGCGGGCGCGGCGCGGCGCAGGCGTGGGCGCGAGCGAGGGCGACCGGTGGAGGCAAGGGCGCGGGCGGCGACGACGACGGCGGCTCTGCTAGGGCGAGAGAGGGAGAGGAAGAGAGGCGCGGGGCCCATAGGTATTAAAGGCTTGGCGCCAGTCACTCTGGCGCCGAGCTCGGCGCCAAGATCTACGACGCTGAGCTCGGCGCTAGAGTGACTAGCGCCGAACTCACAGCCATGTCATCTACCGTGCTTAGGAGCTCGGCGCCCGAAACGCTGGCGTCGAGACGTGTTAGCTCGGTGCCAGCACCAATGACGTCGAGCTAATGATTCATTTTTTAAATTTTTTCCACCGAGAATCTATTTGTGAGAAACTTAAAAAAAAAAAGGCTAAAATATAAAAAATTCGGCCACGAGGTCTCCACGACCACGTTGCCCTTCTCTTCCCCACTCGCCGCCGCGCACCTTGGATCGATCGATCGTTCGTTCGTTCGAGGAGTATAAAATACTAAAATGGCGATGGCGGCGGCCAGGAGGGCGCTCCTGGCCCACCTCCGCGTGCCGGCGGCCCACCCTGCGGCGGCGGCAGGGACCATCCTCGCGGCACGGAGGCTCCTGTCGTCGACGACGGAGGAGACGAAGGGGTCGTTCCTCGACAAGGGCGAGGTCGCCGACCGCGTCCTCTCCGTCGTGAAGAACTTCCAGAAGGTTGAACCCTCAAAGGTGAGCGTGATCTATCTCTTCTCGGCGGATGCTTCTGCGGCTGCCCGTACGTTTTGTTCTGTTCGCGGATCCGGATCTGTGCTGGATGGTTTAGGGTTTTGAGCGTGCGTGTCCTAATGTTGGTTTCGTGTTATGGTGTGATTTAGGCTCTCCACGAATAGCTGGGCATAAATGTTTAAGTGATTGTAAAGCGTTAGTTCAGGAATCCAATGATCTACTTATGAGTTTGTTTTTGAGTTAGTGGTGGAAGCCTTATGGAGAAGAATGGTGATGGAATCCTTGTTTACAAGGGGTATAGGACAGCACGAGTTCCTACTTATGATTCAATGTTATAGTTGTCAATGTTTGATTCAGAAAAAAATGAAATTTTCAATGTTATAGTTGTCAATGTTTGACTCAGAAACAATTAAATTTCTTTGCTACTGGTTAATTTGGTACTCAGTGACATTGGATAGTGCACGAAGTTTGCATCAATATATGGGCTACTTAATTTTCATGATATTGGCCCTGTTTGGAACCTTTTACATAGAAAAGCAAGCTTTAGGCCAGCTGCCCACACAAGCTGCTTATCAAAGAAGTCCAAGTAGATGTTTGGCAGCCTGGCTTGTCTACAGCTTTTCTTAGACACTGACACACGAGACACATATGGCAGTGCCAGTAACTGATTTCTGCACTCGGTGGCAAGGAGGTGCTCGGTGATGGGAAGGCAGGCGGCAAGGAGGTCCATGGTGGCATACATGCCAGAGGGGAGATACTGGTGTGGGCATGAGAGGGGAAGGAGAGCCACCAGGATGTGGATCTTTAGAGGGGATTTGGCCAGCCTAGTCAATCTTGAAGGGGATCTCAACCGGCGGAAGGAGCATGGTGGAGGCCGGCGAAGTACGCGAAGGTAGATCAGCAGAGGATTGTGATGAGCTCGGCGAAGGGCGACGAGGAAGGCAGAGGTTAGTGCACAGGGGAGGCCTAGAGGTCTGCCGCTGACTGGCCTGAGGTGGAAGGGAAGCCGCATCATGTCGCTTGGAGGAACTGGAGGGCTGCTGGTCTCTGGACCGAGGCAAAAGGAGGAGACAGGAGCGGCTCGGTAAGCGAGCATGGGGGCGGAGGATACGCAGGCGAAGGTCTGTGACCGGCCTGAGGTGGAAGGGAAGCCACATTTCGTCGCTTGGAGGAGCTGGAGGGATGCTGCTCCCTGGACCGAGGCGAAAGGAGGAGACAGGAGCGGCGCAGTAAGCGAGCAGAGAGGGCCATTGTGGAGAAGTGGAACCAGAGAGGGCCATTGCAACCTTAAGCCTCTTCGTTGTACTAGCTGGCAAGCTAGTCGGTTTCTCCATCTTGTTGAGATGCCATGTCTTGTCTGCTACCTTGTGAGTTGTGTCTGGCTTTTTTTCCTAGTTCAGTTTGAAATATATGGCTACCTTCTTTAGCTTTGTTGTCCTATTTTATTTTCAAGAACTCACAGCTTGTGAACATATTATCACTGTGGCCGAATATCTCACAATTGTGAAACGGTTAAGTGGGGATTCAAAGTTTGAAACAATGAAATCTGCACTTAGATTTCTGCTAAAGCTTTTGTCTTCCCTATAGGAACTTGAGTTTCTTATTAATAATGCTTGGGTAATTTTAATTGCATAATCACCAAGTGTGTAGTGTAATAATTCTCACTTTCTCCGATCACAACATAACTATATGTCTAATAAATCTCCAGTGTTTTTCTCTTTGCCTGCAAATATATATATTAGTGTTCAATAGAAAGAGTTATATGTTGTAAAAGTGTTTTACATGATAACTATAGTGATGTCTTTTCTTTCATTGTTTTAGCATTACATCCAACTTTGTTGTAGTGTCTGACTGTCTGTCCTGCATGTTGTAGTGGACCATTTGATGGGAACATCCTGATAGATGTACAAGTGCTAGTATGGCCTGATATAACTGACCATTTACAATCAAATTGAGGGCGAAAACTTGTCAATATGTTTTGTTTGTATCTTTTTCTTTAATATTTTACCCTTTATTCTTGTTAGACATTGTCTTGGAGTACCCCTTAGAAAAAACAAATAAACAAATAGTAGTATCTGATAGGAGTACATTTAGACAAACCCCCTAGAATTTATTCCTAGTTTTGCACAAATGCAGCTACTTGTTGGTTATAAAAGCTAAAAAAGCTTGACTTGGACAAACCCAGATGGACTTATATTTGTGATTGGAGGAAGCAGCTGTTTTTTATCAATGGAAAATCTATTCATGCTGTGTTTCATGAAATAAGTACCCTTCTTAATTCTTAAAAAATGTTTCTCTGTGCTTTGTTGTTTAAGATCAGTATAACAATTCTCTGGTTTATACTTAATGTCCGTCATATGCAACTAAGATATTTGCCAATCCTTCAATCTGTTGTCTTAGTACCTTGGACTCCTGGTTGTATTTCAAATTTAAACTATATGTCGTATGCTTGCTCTGATTCATTTCTGCATTGCTTCAGTAATCAAGTTCTCTAATCTGGGGCTTAACAAAATGACCACTAGTGTTTGCATTACTTCTGTGTTCCATGGGCATCAGTGTGTGGCATGACTTCTCTAATTTGTATTGCAAACTAGGTCCAATATTAGATATTGAACTCCAGTGGTATAGAGAATATGTTCAGGGATTATAAATCCATAGCATTGAGCCGTCATCAGTAACCAGTTCTTGTCTCTCCATCAAATCGCAGGTGACACCTACTGCCCATTTCCAGAAGGACCTTGGACTCGATAGCTTGGACACTGTCGAGGTTGTGATGGCGTTTGAGGAAGAATTTTCCTTCGAGATCCCTGACAATGAAGCAGAGAAGATTGACTCCATCAAGACAGCGGTTGACTTCATCGCTTCGCATCCTCAAGCAAAATAAGAGGATTTCTTTTTTTTCGTATTGCAACGTGCGTTTGCATCCAGAACTTGTATGCGACATGGTACCAGTTTTCTGTAGCTTGCCCCAGTAGATAGGAAGTCGTTTCTTTATCTTTCTGAATCTGTTGAAATAAAACGTGTACCAAACGATTTTTGTGCTCTTGTGACCCATGTGATGTGTGTGTCAACTGTGGAACACCTTCATGACATTGTACACACGGTGCATGGAAACCCTCATTAGTAAACTAATCCACAGATCCATTTGGGCTTTCTTTCTGCTTAAATTGCTTCATGTGTAAATTTGAAAGGGTGAAGTATATTTTTCATTCTCCAAGTTGCACATCAGTTCATTTTTGGGTAAAGGACGGTATCGTCTAACTGTTGAAACTGCACTGTCGACCCTGAACTGTTGAAAGTAGACAAATTTAGTCATTTGGCTGGTTTGTATGGTCGTCTTCTATATTTTCTAATAAGAACAATAAAAATCTGGTTTATTACGTGCCACGCACAAGGTCCGACGCAGCGTACGTACATACCGCCGATGACGACCACAGTGTGCTCACGGGAGCGGGAGAAAGATGCCTCGCGAGTCCCAACTCCACTCGACCCCCTGCGTCGCGTGCAGGGAGGGCAGATTGCACGTCGCTGCGGCCAGCAGCCGGCCGGCCGATGGGCGATGGATCGAGTGGCTATGCGGCGCGTGGTGGTCGAGTGACGACGGTCCCTGGCTGTGGCTCCCTGCCCTGTTCGCTGCATGCGTGTTGCGTGCCTGACGCCTGAGCGGCTGAGCCTCTTCGCTTTGCCTGCCTCCGCTCCGTGTCACGTGCGAATGCGAATGCGAATGCGAATGCGAATGCGAATGCGATGCCACAGGTAGCCTTCGATCCTTCAACTTTACAAGCGTGCGCGAAGACGGCATGGCGTCTGGGTTATGTTAATCCCGTCGCATTGACATGGACGCATGCATGCTCGTCGTGTTGCTCACATGGCCGGACACGGACCCCATCATCGCCCATGAATTTATTTATTTGTTTTTTGTTCGTCACCCGTGCCGTGATGTGCCAAAAGCTCGATCGGGCTATCCTAACCGCCGTTCGCATCTGCCAGGCCGCCAGCTGCCCACCACATACCCCTGGACCCCTGGGCTGGATGGTCGGCGGGGCGGGGCGCGCCCAGCCACCGCCAGAAAGCTACCAAAACTGCAAGCATGCATTGTCCCGATCCAACTGCTGCTTCGGCCTGCAGGTTGAATAGCATGCGGCTGGCTGATGTTCCCTCACAAGGCAAACCGGGGTTGAAGGGCAAAGAGCTAGTAGTAGCTAAGGTACTACACATATATAGCTACACACACACGGTAGCTAGCTTGAATTGTTGAATCGAAAGTGGTACTAGTTCAGGAGCTATAGCTTTCAAGGTTCACCACCTATCTCCACTCTTTACTCTCCCCTTCACTTCTTCCATTATTCCATCTTGCTCGAGGTTCAGGCTTCAGAGTGCGGCGACAGCCGACAGCCGACAGCCGACAGCCGACAGCCAACATCTCTTTACTCTCCACTTCTTCCATTATTCCGTCTTGCTCGAGGTTCAGGCTTCAGAGTGCGGCGAGAACTAGCATCAGCTATGAAGAGGAGGAAGAGCCCACGGTCGCTGCTGCTCTGCTGCGCGGCAATTGTGGTGGTCGCGCTTCTCTCCCAACAAGGAGGCCAGGTCGATCTGTCCCTCTCTCATATATTGGCACAGCAGATCGAGGACATTTCTTGGTCTGATCAATCAATAGTACTAATTCACAGTTGATCTTGCTCATGCCGTGAGTTTCTTTTGCCGTACGTTCATTCAGGCAGCTTATTACGTGCCGTCGCCGGGGCCAGCTCTGGCACCGGCCGGCTCCTCCGCGATGAACTCCTCCACTGCTCCTCCGCCAGCCAAGCCCAACGCGTTCCCACTCCCAATGGTGAGTACCACACCAACACGTACTGTCCGGTGGTGGCGACAGCCGATACGATCGATGACAGTACCTTGACACTTGACTGGTGATGGAAAATGGCTCTGATTTTTACCTTGGTTTGATGATGTTCAATTATTTGCAGTACGGTGTCACCCCTGGCAGCCTCCAGCCCCAAGGTCCGTCCGTGTGTGTGTGTGTATATATATACACACACACGACGAGTAACACCTCTCTGAATCGCACGTCGTCGACGAATACTATAGAGTAGTACGTAATACTGAAGATGTTGCTGTGCTGCGTGCGTGCGTGTTTTGCAACAGAGTGCGGGGCCGGTGCGCGGCGCGGTGCTCGGGGACGGCGTACCGGAAGCCGTGCCTCTTCTTCTGCCGGAAGTGCTGCGCGGCGTGCCTGTGCGTGCCGGCGGGCACCTACGGCAACAAGAACACCTGCCCCTGCTACAACAACTGGAAGACCAAGAGGGGAGGCCCCAAGTGCCCCTAGCTAGGCCTCCGTATGTGGATCGACTGGAGAATTGAGACCCATATTTTATTTCATTATTAGGGAGAGAATAATAAAAAAAAAAGAGACAAACGAATCACGTTACCATGTACTGTTCCTTCTCGATCGTCTGCTGCGTCGGGACTGCGCGTCTCACGCCGTGTACCATCCTTGTATATGCACACGTTTGCTCATCGGTACGCGGTAGCAGAATGCCCGGCAGTTTGGCCATGGAAAAAAAATGAAGCCGGCTTGGAACGCGGAGATAATTTCTGAATTCCATATAAAATTTACAGGATATCTTTGAAGACCAGTCTGGCCTTCTCGGTCGCGTTTCAAAGACGGTGCAACGAAGGAAATTAAACGACAACCGAGGGGGTTCTTTTCACTTATTATATCCACCCTGTAGATTTTTTTTATTAACACGTCTATTTTCACGTGCCTAGTTTTTTAGGTTGCTTATTAGACAAATTTAATTTTTTTATTGTTTGACTATAGAAAAACCTATGAATTCACTTTTGTGAGTTGTCCTTTTAATTGCGTTGTCTAAAATTGTTGCCTAACAATTCAAACACACCTAAAATATAACAATTCTCTTTGTCGGACTTTTTTACCGGCAGATATTCAGTTCTTGGAGGAACTCATCTGGTGCAAAGAGCAAGCATAGTCAGGACACAAGATTTATCCTGGTTCGGGCCCCGGGAAGCAAGTAACAACCCTACGTCCAGCAGCTACTTGTTTATATTGCGATCTCGTCAAAATGGCGAGATGACAGGTTACAAAGGGCTATGCCTATGAGAGTTTTGATGATTACAACAGGGCGGTTAGCTAGCTATTTATATCCAAGGCCTACTTGCCCTACAAGTTAAATAGTCGTGCCCTAGTCGGAGTCTTTGTGTGATCTTCAGATATCCTTCCTTGAATAGGCGAGTCGTGAACCTTCAGGCCTTCTTCGGTACAGATTCGGTAGCCAGCATATCCGGTAGTCGGGAATCCTAGGAGTATGGCACCGTCAGTAGCCCATGAGCTTATCGGTCAAGTGAGACTCGGTAACCTTCCTGTACTCGGGCCTTTTAGGGTGTTCGGAATCAGGACTTTATTTTAGATCCCGAGGTTATACCCGTGGAAACAAGGCTGGTCAGATAGAGGTTACAGGGTCGCATAGTTGAGCGATGAGCTAGAAAAATAAAATAAGCCATACTCTAGAGTTGTCTCGTCTTGTCAACCCAGTCTCCATGTGAGTCGAGCGGCGGTTGTCACCCACTCGAGTGCCTATGCCGACTCGACTTCCGAGGATTACACGTGGCTTGCGATTAATGCATTGCTTCGGTTCGTGGGTGATGATTGGCTTGCCTTTCCCAATCACCCCGCCCCTGGCTTTATAAGCGGGCGTCTAAGTGCTCTGTTAGATCCACTTAGTGCCTCCACGTTTGCAATCATGAGGACAAAAACCACCGGCCGCCGCTGTAAGATCCCTCACTTGCTGCTCGAGGGCTCTCCTGGGCAGTCCGTTGGGGCCTCGCCCCTGTCGTCCCCATCGGTGTCATCGTCTCCAACTCCGGTGGCGGTCAATGCTGACGTGCGCTGACATGGGACACACAGAGGATACATTGAGTAACCGGACGCTGGGTGAGTCCGGTCAGACTTGACCGGACGCGTTCGGTCGTGAAATCTTGCATTTGAAACCTTACTGGAAACGATCGGACGCTGGGGTCCAGCGTTCGGTCACTTTCTAACTGATGCGTCCAGTCATCACTTGACCGTTGAAATCGGGTGATCGGCATTTGAAGCCGATGACACGTGGCGCACATCGCATGACCGAATGCTGAGGTCCAGCGTCTGGTCAATCTGACCGGAGCGTCCGGTCGGCCTGTGTTCAGTGCAGTGAGTAGCCCAACGGCTCTATTTTGTGGGGGCTTCTATTTAAGCCCTATGGCTGGCTCAAGCTCACTCTCTTGGCCATTTGCATTGACATAGCAACCTTGTGAGCTTAGCCAAAGCCCTCCCACACATCTTCATCATTGATTCATCATCTTTATGAGATTGGGAGAGGATCCAAGTGCATTGCTTGAGTGATTACATCTAGAGGCACTTGGTATTCGTGTTTTGCTGCAGATTTCGCTTGTTGCTCTTGGTGGTTGCCACAACCTAGACGGCTTGGTGCAGCGGTGGAGGATTGACACGAGTTGGTGATTATTCGTGGCCATCTCCGGTGATTGTGAGGGGATTTGTACCTTCCCCGGCGGAGCGCCAAAAGGTAACTCTAGTGGATTGCTCGTGTCATTGAGTTACCTCACTTGTGGGTAGGTTCTTGCGGTGTCCAATCGTGTGGACGAGGTTTGTGCAACACCTCTTAGCCGCCGAACCACCAAGTGTTGGTCGACACAACGGGGACGTAGCGTGTTGGCAAGCACGTGAACCTCGGGAGAAAATCGGTTCTCTTGCCATTTGGTATTCTCCTGGTGATTGATTTAATATTCACCTTGTGATTGGTTCACTCCTCTACATGGCAGTATAATCACCCTACTCACTCATTTATATTCTTGCAAACTAGTTGTGGCAAGCTCTCTAGTGTAATTAGAATTGAGAGCTTGCTTTGTTATTTTAAGTTCATCTAGTGGAGCTCTTTAGAGTAGCAAGATTGAGAGCTCTTAGTGAGTAGTAACTTTGCAAGTTGTGTGCCTAGGAATCATTGCAACTAGAATTGTTGGATAGGTGGCTTGCAACCCTTGTAGAGCTAGAGCAAGTTTGTTTCTCGCTATTTGTCATACTAATCAAATTGCTCTAGTTGATTTGTAGATTTTTAAATAGGCTATTCACCCCTCCTCTAGCCATATTAGGACCTTTCAAGTGGTATCAGAGCCATGGTCACCGTTTGATTAAGGCTTAACAACCTCGGTGTTAAATTATGGCTCAAGTTGTGTTCAACCATGTGGGGGGTAAACCACCATTCTTTGATGACACATGCTATGATTATTGGAAGAGAAAGATGAGGATGTATCTTGGTTCAATCAATGATTAAGTATGGGAAGTGACCGAGAATGACTATGCTATCATTGATCCCGATGATCCCACCAACCAAGATAAGATCAACAATCAATACAATACAATGGCTCTCAACACCATATACAATGCCATTGATTCCAAGGTGTTTGAGCAAATCAAGGATTGTGAAAGAGCAAATGAGGTGTGGAAGAGATTGGAGGAAACATATGAGGGCACACCGGCAGTGAAGAGTGCCAAATTGTATATCCTCAAGGATAAATTGACAAGCTTCAAGATGAAGGAAGATGAGAGAATTTCGGAGATGTTCCATCATTTACAAGTGATTGTCAATGATTTGAAGGCATTGGGAGAGAAGATCAAGGATGATGATGTCTCTCATCGATTCTTGATGTGCCTACCTCCAAGATTTGAGATGTTGAGATTGCTCATCATAAGAGGAGGATTGAAAGAGATTACCCCCAACCAAGTACTAGGTGATGTCATGACCCAAGAGACATACCGTGTGGAAAGGGAGGGGGATGACAAGGAGGACAAGAAGGAAGAAGAGGACAAGAAGAAGAAGAGTGTAGCATTTAATGCTAGCTCATCGTCATCCAAGAACAAGGGCAAGTCCAAGAAAGAATCAAGTGATGATGATGATCTTAGTGACATTGATGATGAAGCCATGGCTCTATTTGTGCGCAAGATGGGCAAATTCATGAAGAAGAAGGGCTATGGTGCAAGAAAGAGAAGAGATCACACCAAGAGCAAAGAGTATGTGAGAAGATGCTACAATTGCAAGAGCCTCGATCATGTTGTAGCAAATTGTCCCTACAATAGTGATAATGATGAAGATGAGAAGAAGAAGCACAAGAAAGATAAAAATGAAAAGGAGAAGAAGGAGAAGAGAATGACCTTCCAAAAGAAGAAGAAGGGTGGAGGCTATGTAGTCACTTGGGATAGTGATGGTTCCTTGGATGGTGATAGCTCTAGTGATGATGACAAGAAATCTATCAAGAGAGCACTAGCAAGTATCACCATCAACAAGAAGCTCTCCATCTTCGACACTCCATCGACATGTCTCATGGCAAAGCCTACCAAGGTAAATTATGATGAGAGTGATGATGATGAATGTGAAAGTGACTCTTGTAGGAATGATAATGATGAGGATGAGGATGAGGAGTACACCAAGGAGGAGCTCTTGGACATGTGTGAGCAAGTGCACGCTTGCAATGAGATGAAGAGAAAGGAGTGCAAAGAATTGTGCAAGAAAGTAAAATTTCTTGAGCAATCCTTTGATGAGCTCAATGCTACTCATGAGAGGCTAATGGAAGCCCATGAGAAGCTTGGCAAAGCTCACTCTAAGCTTGAAAAGGCTCACTCCTCTCTCATTGAACAAGTCAAAGTGGAGGAAGCCAAGAAGGAGCAAGTGATCATATCATGTGATGTGGGACTAACATGTGATCTTATTGATGAATCTAATTTTGTTGCTCCCACTAACACTTCTTGTAGCACTACCACTTCTACTTCACCTTTGAATGATGGTCTCACTTGTGAAACCTCACTAATGGTGGAAAATAAGACCCTCAAGAAGGAGGTGAGTGAGCTCACTCATGCCTTAGGCGATGCCTATGGTGGAGAAGCCCACTTGCTAAAGTGCTTGGGTAGCCAAAGGTTTTCTCTCAACAAAGAGGGATTAGGCTATACCCCCAAGAAAGGCAAGGCGGCCTTTGTCACTCCCAAAGTTAGCTTTGTGAAGGGCAATGGTCGGTTTTGTAATAGATGCAAGCAAGTTGGACATATAGAGCAAAATTGCAAGATTAACAAGAACAAGCTACCTAATGTATCCTCAATTAAATTTGATTCTTGTTACATGCTTTTTAAGGGTGCCAATGGTGTGAAGGCTAAGTTCATTGGTACACCAATTGTGGGCCCAAAGAAGAAGGCCATTTGGGTACCAAAGACCTTGGTAACTAACCTTCAAGGACCCAAGCAAGTTTGGGTACCTAAAAGGAATTGATCCTCTTTTGTTGGTCAATTATAAAGCTAGAGGAAGGCATTAGGTGCTTGATAGTGGGTGCACACAACACATGATAGGTGATCCAAGAATGTTCAATTCAATCAATGAAAACAAGAGCAATGGGATTGATAGTATTACATTTGGTGACAATGGCAAAGGCAAGGTCAAAGGGCTTGGTAAGATTGCAATATCCAATGATTTGAGCATCTCCAATGTGCTACTAGTAGAGAGCTTGAACTTCAACCTATTATTGGTAGCTCAATTGTGTGATCTTGGTTTCAAGTGCATATTTGGTGTGGATGATGTAGAGATTATAAGTGTAGATGGCTCTAACTTGATATTCAAAGGATTTAGATATGAGAATCTATACTTGGTTGATTTCAATGCTAGAGAAGCTCAATTGTCAACATGTTTGATCACTAAGTCTTGCATGGGTTGATTGTGGCATAGAAAGCTTGGTCATGTTGGAATGAAACAATTGAACAAATTGATTAAGCATGACTTAGTTAGAGGCTTGAAAGATGTCACATTTGAGAAGGATAATCTATGTAGTGCATGTCAAGCCAGAAAACAAGTTAGTAACACACATCCTAAGAAGAGCATGATGAGCACATCCAAGGCATTTGAGTTGATGCACATGGACTTGTTTGGACCAACCACATACACTAGCATTGGTGGAAACAAATATGGATTTGTGATTGTGGATGATTGCACTAGATACACATGGGTGTTCTTTCTTATTGACAAGAGTGATGTGTTTGCAACATTCAAATCATTTGTCAAGGGCATTCACAATGAGTTTGAAACAACTATCAAGAAAGTTAGAAGTAACAATTGTAGTGAATTCAAGAACACTAGAATTGATGAGTTGTGTGATGAATTTGGAATTAGACATCAATTCTCGGTCAAGTACACTCCTCAATCAAATGGCTTAGTTGAAAGAAAGAATAGAACTTTGATTGACATGGCAAGATCAATGTTGGGTGAGTACAATATGAGTCATTCATTTTGGGCCAAAGCAATCAACACGGCTTGCTATTATAGCAACCGACTCTATTGTCACCCCATGAAGGAGAAGACACCTTATGAGCTTTTGAATGGAAGAAAGCCTAACATAGCATACTTTCGGGTTTTTGGTTGTAAATGCTACATATTGAAGAAAGGCACTAGATTGAGCAAGTTTGAAAAGAAATGTGATGAAGGTTTCTTGCTTGGTTACTCCACTACTAGCAAGGCTTATAGAGTTTGGAATTTGGCTAGTGGTACTCTTGAGGAGGTTCATGATGTGGAGTTTGATGAAACAAATGGTTCCCAAGAGAAAGATGAGAATCTAGATGATGTGAAAGGCACTCAATTGGTCAAGGCAATGAGAAATATGGACATTGGTGAGTTAAGGCCTAGAGTGGTGATTGATATTGAAGATGACAAGAATCAAGTGCTCTCTAACTCAAATGTGCAAGCTAGTGGTTCTCATGATCAAATCCAAGCAAGCACTAGTGATGGCAATGTGCAAGATCAACAAATGGCTAGTTCATCATCTCAACCAAGTGATCAATCAAATGCAAGCAATCAAGTGCAAGTGCTTCAACCAACCAATGTTGCAAGAGATCATCCTTTGGACACTATCATTGGTGATATTTCAAGAGGTGTGCAAACTAGATCAAGATTGACTTCATTTTGTGAGCATTTCTTATTTGTGTCATCCATTGAACCTAAGAAGATAGATGAAGCTTTGAAGGATATTGATTGGGTCAATGCTATGCATGAAGAGCTAAACAACTTTACAAGAAACCAAGTATGGGAGTTAGTTGAGAGGCCTAAGGATCATAATGTGATTGGAACCAAGTGGGTCTTTCGGAATAAGCAAGATCAAGAGGGGATAGTAATAAGGAACAAAGCAAGATCAAGGTTACACTCAAGTTGAAGATCTTGACTTTGGAGAAACATATGCCCTGGTTGCAAGATTGGAAGCAATAGGATCTTGCTAGCCTATACTTGTGCCCACAACATCAAGTTGTACCAAATGGACGAGGTTTGTGCAATACCTCTTAGCCGCCGAACCACCAATTGTTGGTCGACACAACGGGGATGTAGCGTGTTGGCAAGCACATCGGTTGTCTCTTGCCATTTGGTATTCTCCCGGTGATTGATTTAATATTCACCTTGTGATTGATTCACTCCTCTACACGGCAGTATAATCACCCTACTCACTCATTTATATTCTTGCAAACTAGTTGTGGAAAACTCTTTAGTGTAATTAGAATTGAGAGCTTGCTTTGTTATTTTAAGTTCATCTAGTGGAGCTCTTTAGAGTAGCAAGATTGAGAGCTCTTAGTGAGTAGTAACTTTGCAAGTTGTGTGCCTAGGAATCATTGCAACTAAAATTGTTGGATAGGTGGCTTGCAACCCTTGTAGAGCTAGAGCAAGTTTGCTTCTCGCTATTTGTCATACTAATCAAATTGCTCTAGTTGATTTGTAGATTTTTAAATAGGCTATTTACCCTCCCTCTAGCCATATTAGGACCTTTCACCAGTGCTCTCTCATGGGGAGGCTGTGGTTGTGAAGAAGGAGGAAGAAGAGGGCGTGGCGAGCGTCGTGGGGATCGTCACCCTGGCCCTAGAGGGGCTTGAGTCAAGCATTCTGCCAAAGGGAGTGATTGAGCTCTCTGACGATTAGTCAGAGGGTTTGGTTGCTTCCTTTGTTGCCACTGCCAGCACCGGTCCCTCTGATGCTGGCCCATCTACTCCTTGGGTCACTACCGTCCCGGATACAAGCGGTGACTAGGAGTTTGCCCGACGGCTCTATGCTGAGCTGAACTAGGAAGAGATCCCTGACTACAGGGAACTTGCCCAGAAACTCTTTGTCGAGCTGAACTGGGAAGCCCTCGGGGTCCCTGGTGACGGGCCCTAGTGGATCTGGTTAGCGATGATGAAGACGTTGTGGCAGCGGGGGCCGGCAAGGTGGAGAAGGAAGTTGCTTCAGGCGATGAGGAAGAGGAGGGCTCCACGATGCACGCCAGGCCACTGGAGCAAGCTGTCGTGCCTCCTAGTCCTCCACCAAGCGCCTGAGCTTGGTGACGATTACCTTGATCGGGTCATAATGTCCCTGTACCGCAAAGAACTCGTCGTCCTTGCAGATCGGGATTTGTTATGGCCCGACTTGGTGATCGGTCTAAGAGTAGTCAATTAAGGTGTTTAGGATACCTCTTTTGTAAATCCGCGTTTCAGCGAAGTTTGTCAATAAAGAAAAAATCTTTTATCAGTCTAGTTTTGCATTTTAATGCTTGCACATTATCTACATAGTAATAGGCTGATAATGACTTATGTCTTTGGATTATTAATGGTTTCAACGAGTTGATCTGTTCGTCCCGAGCTGATCGAGCTTTAGCAAATTCTCGTTTGTTAACCGAAGATGTCGCTATTTTTCCCTTCGCACATAGGCCGTGGGTTTGCATAGTTCCCAATATTTATGTGGACTCGGACATTTTATCTTTGCATGATCCACAAAATTTTATACTAGTGAATATGTATATGGTAGCCTCCGACTCTTTATCTGGATTGGAATTCAGATGAAGAGTAAAGACTTAGTGGGTAAATTCTGGCAGCTTTGTTGCTTCTTATGTGAATATTCGGACGATGATCTGCTTGAATATCCGTCGAACAAACAACCAAGGTAGCTCCCAAGCCTTTGGCTGAATTTACAACAGGCTCGTACGACGCTACCGGCAGGCTCTAGCCCCCGAGCATGTGAATTACAAAGGGGCAAGATATTAAACCGTACATGTAGAAGAAATTTGACTGAACATGGCAAAACTGAAGCACAACTAATCTAAGCATATAAACGCCATAGTTGATCCATATTCCACGTATTGGGGAGTATGTCGCCGTCGATTTCAGCCAATTTGTAAGCCCTCGGGCGAGCTATCTCGACTACGATGTATAGTCCCTGCCAAGGAGAAGATAGTTTGGTTTTGTCCTTTGTATGTTAGTCCTTTTTTAGTTCTAAATCCCCGATGTTTAGAGCTCGACTGCGCACACGGTGGTTGTGATATTTCCGAAGGGATTGCTGATATTGTTATACTCAGTAAGCGGTTCTATCACGCTCTTCCTTGAGCAGCATCAGGTCTAGATCACGACGCTCAGGCTCTTCTTCTTCAAAAAACATCAATATACGTGGCGACTTAAGTCGTATGTCTAGTGGGAGTACTGCCTCGGCACCGTACACAAGGAAGAATGGGGGCTCACACGTAGCATGGCTAGATGTCGTGCGCATCGACCATAATACTATCGGGACTTCTTGTGCCCAATTTGTCATAGGCATTCAGCCTGTCAAAAAATTGGGTCTTAATCCCTTGCAATATTATACCATTTTCTTGTTCAACATTTCCGTTAGTCATCGGGTGGTTTACTAAAGACCGAGGATGTTTTATTTCATAGGCGGCACATAAAATTTTCAAACTTCTTGCTTATAAATTGTGTTCCATTATCCGATATTAGTCGGTTGGGTACGCCAAAATGCATTACTGTGCCATGCAAGAATTTGACTGTGTTTTCCTTGGTGATACGTCCGACCGGCTCTGCCTTGACCCATTTAGTAAAAGTATCGATGGTAACAATCAAGAACTTGTATCCTCATCGGACCTTTGGAAATGTTCCTAGTATATCAATACCCCATGTGGCGAATGGTCAGGATAGTGAAATTGTATTCAATGCTTGGGCCAGCTGGTGTATTTGCTTTGTGAAAATTGACATGATTCACAAGTTTTAACCAGGTCGGTGGCGTCTTGAAGAGCTGTTGGCCAGTAAAACCCTTGTCGAAAGGCTTTACCTACCAATGCCCGATGAGAGATATGGAACCCACAGATTCCTCCATGGATGTCTTGGAGAAAACTAATGCCCTCGGTCTGTGTGATGCATTTGAGAAGAACCCCATTACGGCCCGTTTATAGAGGATACCGTCAACCATTGTATGGAGCATGGCTTTATGGCTGGTTCATTCCATATCTGCACCATTGACCAGAGTATCCTGGTTTTTTAGGTATGCCCGGATTGGATCCATCCAGTTCTCCCTATTTCCAACTAGAGCGGCAGCACGAGCCGGATCGCCCAGCGTAGACTTCCTAAGGAATTAGCAGAGTATTGCCTCGTCGCTTGATGGATCAAACGTGGGGTTTGGACCTGACTTTGAGATCAGGATAGAGGGTTTTTCAAGCACTTTGACCAGGACGTCTCCCTTTAGGTGCTGTCGTGAAGCTGCTCAACTAGCTAAAGAGTCGACATCGGTGTTATATTTTTGCAGAATGAACTGGACTTCAAGTCTATCAAATTTCGACTGTAACCATCGGTATGCTTGTAGATATGAGGCCATGTTCTCATTCGTTACTCGATATCCTTTGGAGGTTTGTTGGGCAACTACTTCTGAATCTCCTTTCATGAGTAGCCTTCGGATTCCCAAGGATATGGCAATTCGCAAGCCAGTCAATAGGCCTTCATACTCAGCAATATTGTTGGTCGGAGTTGGTTAGTAAAATCAATTTGAATTGCGTACCTCATAGCGTCTGTGCTTGGTGATACCAGGACAACACTAGCCCCCACGCTGTTTTTACACTTTGCACCATCATAAAACATGAGCCAATGCTCGAGGTTTTGCGCTGCCTCTCCAGGTTCGGGGTTTGTCCACTCTACAACAAAAATCAGCTAGAGCATGTGACTTGATCACAGTTCGAGGTACAAATTGTATATCGTATTCTCCTAGCTCTATGGACCATTGGGCTATCCTATCGACGGCATCCCGATTGTGTACAATAGTGCCGAGTGGATAGGACAAAACCACTTTGATCTTATGACTCAAGAAATAACGTTTAAGCTTTCAAGAAGACATTAGTATGACATACAATAACTTTTGGATGTTAGGGTACCTAGATTAGGCGTCATGGAGGACTTCACTTACGAAATAGACCGGATGCTACTTTGTGGATTTTTTCACCTGACGCTCGACCACCAAGACTGCGCTAACAACTTTGGGGGTTGCTGCTATGTATAAGAGCATGACTTCACCATCATTTGGGGCACAAGGGTCGGTAATTGTTTCAGGTATTGCTTGAATTTCTGAAATGTTTCCTCGGCCTATTTGTTCCATTGAAAACCATCATGTTTACGTAGCAATCTATAAAATGGCATACCTCATTCACCTGACTTGGATACAAGTTGACTTAGGGCTGCCATCATTCCAGCTAGTTTCTAGACTTCTTTGTGACTGCATGGAGACTGCATATCTTCGATAGCCTTGACCTTCTTGGGATTTGCTTTGATGTTGCACTGAGACACCAAATACCTGAGTAGCTTACTCAAAGAAACACCAAACATGCATTTATCAGGATTGAGCATCATTTTGTTCTTACATAAATTGTTAAAAGTTTCCTTTAAGTCGGTTATTAAATCACCTCTAAATTTGCTTTTAACAACTATGTCATCAATATATGCTTCAACATTGTAGCCAATTTGGCCTTCAAGGACAATATGAACACACTTTTGATACATAGAACCAGCATTCTTTAGGCCAAAAGGCATCTTAATATAATAGTATACACCGAAAGGAGTTACAAATGTAGTTTTTCCTCATCATCTATCCACATGCTAATTTGGTGATACCCCGAATAGACATCCAAAAAACATAGCAATTCGCATCCGGAGGTTGAATCTACAATTTGATCTATCCTCAGAAGGGGATATTCATCCTTTAGGATTGCTTTATTCAAGTCAGTGTAGTCCATGCACATCCGCCGTGTACCATTGGGCTTCTTCACCATGATGGGGTTCGCTAGCCACTCTAGAAAAGAGACCTCTCGTATGAAACCTACCTTCAACAGATGGTTAATTTCATCACGTATGGCAGCTCACTTTTCTAGGGTGTAGCATCTTTGCTTCTATCTGACTAGTCGGGCGCTAGCTGGTAGACCAAGTTTGTGCCCGATTACTTCTCTAGGGATCCTAGCCATGTCAAACGTCTCCCAAGTGAACACATCTTTATTTGCCTAGAGAAAAGTAATGACCTCGAGTTCCTATTGAGGATCTAGATTCGATTCGATATTGGTGGTTTTGGCCGGATCTTGGGGATCCAATTGGACTTTCTTTGTTGACGTAGCATCCTGGGTATCCTTTGCTTGAGGAGTAGAATCAGGAGCCTTTGCCAACTCATCATCTTCTTCATGGCTAGCAGTGGCCGCCGGTTCCTGAGCTAGTGGAGCTAGTGCCTTAGCTCAGGCCGCAGCTACTTTGGAGGATTCGGGGTCCTTCGGCGTGTCCTTCGGCTTCGGGGTTGCCGGAGTCGTAGTTGCCACTGCAGTTGTTTTTTTGCTGCTTGACCGGTGGTTCCTTTGGGTCCACCGGGACCTGTGCATATTGCCTGATCATGTCTAGGGTTTTCATGTCATAGGCGACGGCACCCTTGCGGTTGTAAGGAAAATGGACCCTTGGCCCATTTACTTTGGATTTTGGTGTTTGATGACTAACACAACCAAATTGGACTAATAAATTTGCAAGCGATTGTTTTGTAGTTCAATAGGATGCAAGACGTGACTTGAACAAAGGCGATGTGATCCAATGATCAACACCTCAAGCAAGACCTTAGAAGCATAAGAGAAAACTCAAGATATCAAGCAAAGTCCAAGCACGAAGATAGGAACCAAGCCGTATGCAAGATCACGAAGAAACGAGCTCATAGAAGTGACCGGACGCTCCGATCAGTGGCTCAGCATCAGCAGCAGCGATCGGACGCTGGACTGGATGCTAGCGGCAAATCGACCAGACGCAGGACAACAACGTCCGATCGAGTATCAAGAGGTTCCAGAGCGGCAAACTTGCGACCGGACACGTCCGGTGGCAAGTGACTGGACGCTGGCAGGGTCCGATCAATTGTTCGTGGCTCCAACAGTCAGGACGACCGGACGTGTCCGGTCAGGACGTGATCAGCATCCGATCAGTAGCAGAAAAGCGGGATTTCATCCCCAACGGCTACTTTCTCAGTGGGGCTTATAAATACAATCCCCAACCGGCCAAATGAGTAGTGTGGAACTGAGGAAACATACCAAGGGTGTTGATACACCATTTTAGTGATCTCCACTTGCATAGTGCTTAGTGTTTCATTAGGTGATTAGCATAGGTGCTTTGTGAAGTGCTTAGTTTGATTAGACTACCGCTTATGCGCTTGCTCTAGGTTTAGGCCTAGTGTTTAGTGAGGTTTGCATACCTCTTACTACTCGGTGCTTGCGAGCACCATTGTTGTACATCGGAGGGGCTTGTAGTCTTGCGAGATCACACCAACCGCATTTGTGGTGTGGCCACCACCGTGTACCGAAGGGAACAAGGCCCGTGGTATTTCGGCCGGAAGCTTGATAGTGAAGACGGCGGGGAGCATCTAGGAGAGCCTTGCCGAAAGGCACGTCGGAGACCCACTTGCGCGTGGGGAAGGCCCGAGGCTATCCATGGAGTTACCCAACCGGGAGCTTGGCCCTTGCGAGGGATTCCTTGCAAGGGGCTCCAACAAGGACTAGGGGGAAGCTTGCGCGCTTCTCGATACCTCGGTAAAAATACCGGAGTCATCGACGGGAGTTTGTATATCTCTACCTTGCTCTTTAGCTTCCGCATTTACATTGATTATATTACTCCTTTTGCGGTAGAGATAGCAACACACTAGCAAAACCGTAGTTGCACATTTATATAGTTCATCTTTTGCATAGGTTTTGCTAGGGTTAGACAAAGAGGCCATAGTTTAGAGTTAGAATTTTAAGTTGCCTAATTCACCCCCCTCTTAGGTGTCACAGTCCCCTTTCAATTGGTATTAGAGCCAGTTTGGCTCAATTTGGACCTTTGGCTTAACCGTCGTTGAGCCGATGCTATTTAGAGTGATTGGGATGGATACCTCTAGGCCTCCGCACTTTGATGGCACTAACTTCCCTTATTATAAAGCTAGAATGGCTTGCTACCTTGAGGTGGTTGATTTGGGAGTTTGGAGAGTCACTCGTGACAGGATGAAACCCACTAAGAATCCTGATAAACCCACAAAGAGTGATGAAAAGGAAATTCATTTCAATGCTAGAGCAAAAAATTGTTTGTTTAAATCTTTTAGCATGGATGTGTTTAACCAAGTGTTCACGTTAAATACGGCACATGAAATTTGGTTAAAACTTCAATAGCTCCATGACGGCACAAGTAATGTCCGTGAGCAAAAACATTGTCTAGCTAAACAAAATTATGATTCTTTTACAATGAATGATGACGAGCTTGTTCATGATATGTATTCTCGTTTGAATATAATTATCAATGAGCTCCATTCAATAGGATTGACAAAGCTAGATGATGCGAACATCATGAGGAAGATCATCTCCATGCTACCACAAAAGAAATATGCAAGCATCATCACCATCCTTCACAACATGGAGGACTTGAGCACCATGACCCTGGCCATAGTCATTGGCAAGATAGTGGCATTTGAAATGTCACGCAAGATGGGTCAAGAAGAAGCCTCTTCATCAAGCAAAGGCAAAGCTCTCGCATGTGGCGAAAAAAAGAAGATGAAGGGCAAGCAAGTTGAGAAAAGCTCAAGCTCAAGCTCCTCAAGTGAAGATGAAGAAGAAGATGAGGATGATGATGATGATGAAGATTCAAGTGATGATGATCAATCTTCCTCCTCCACCTCCAACCTTGATGAAGAATCAATCAAACTAATCAACAAGGTGGAGAAGATGATCCAAAAGCTCAATGTCAAGGGTGTGCCCATCTAAATCTAGGATCTCATTTTCACCAATAAAAGAAATGAGCAAAGAAAGAGAGGATGCTATGGATGCGGCGAGTTGGGGCACTTTGTGGAAGTCTGTCCAAATAAGCCCACACCCAAGACAAAGAAGAAGGCATGCAAGAACCAAGCCCTCACATCAATAAGATCATGGGATGATTCTTCAAGTGAAGAAGAACATCATCACAAGAGGCAAGGCCGCAATCACTCATCATCAAGCTCTTCTCATGTGTGCCTTATGGCACAAGGTAACAAAAGCTCATCCTCTAGTGAGAGTGATAGTGATGATGATATGCCTTCTTATGATGAAATTGTGCAACAAAATCTTAATTATGCTAAAGTTTGCACTAGTCAACAAAAGAAGCTCAAAAGTTTAAAAAAAAGCTAGATAGTTCACAAGAAGTATACAAAACTTTGCTTGAACAATATAAGAACTTTGCTAATCTCAATGTTGAACTATATACTAAAATTGAGCAACTTAAGGCTAGTGCAACAACAAATGAATGCACAATCAATGATGAGCAACATGTAAAGAAAAATGAAAAATTAAAAGAAAAGTTAGCTAGCTCACAAGATGCTTATAAAAGTTTGCTTGCAAAAATGGAAATCATGTGCAAACATTCTGATGAGCTAACTAATAAAGTTGCTAATCTTGAAGTCGTTGGTACAACCCCCACCAAGGCATCTAAAAAGAAAAGCTCTATCTTTAACATGTCTAAAAAAGATGCCTCTACTTCTTGCAATGATTTATGTTTAGACTCATCTTTGTGCAACCAAGTTTGTGTTGAGAAAGTTGTTGTAGATACATGCACACAAGAGGTTGCAAAGGAGAATGAGCAACTCAAGCAAGAAGTAGCTCGCCTCACCAAGGACTTGACTCAAGTGAAAGGCAAGGCAAAGCAAGCCCAACTTCATCAAGATAACACCATCAAGGGAGTGAAGAAGCTTGATGAAGGACAAACCGTGGTTTGCTACGTGTGCCACAAGGAAGGCCACAAGTCCTATGAGTGCAAGGTGAAGAATGGGGGAGGAGCAAAGAAGAAGGAGAAAAAGCAAACAAGCAAGCTCTCCAACACCTACACCAACAAGGTGGACAAGAAGGCCTCCACACCTTATCTCTTGAAGAAGAAGAGAAATGACAAGGTGGTGGCCATCAAGGTGAACAAGCATGCTAACAATGGGGTCAAACGCTTTTGGGTGCCAAAGGAAATCATCTCCAACATGAAGAGCACCAAAAAGGTTTGGATCCCGAAAGGGAAGTGAGAAGTCCAATGGACTTCGGGGGAATTTGGAGACTTGGCAAAGTTTGGATGCATTTCATGGGGTGCATCATGATGGACAAAATCATTGCCAAGTGGGTTAGTGAATACTATGGACCCAAATTCCCCTTCCCATGTTAGGTAACTAGATTCAATTTACTTCAATTGGTAGTTGATTTAAATTTTCCTACAATTGGTATCTTTTAGCATCTAGTTATACTTCATGCCTAGGTTTGCATTTGCATTCTTATATATTTTGTCATGCATACACTAGGTACTTCATATGGTAGGCTTGCTCAGTTTCATTCTTATTCCTTGGAGCAATCCTACATGGTTTAAAATTGTTTAAGAGCACGACACATAGCTTGTCCTTCAATTGTTCATCTAATGTGTGCCAAAGTCCAAATTGTAGATAATTTCTCCCGAATATCATCTTCGAAATTGATTCTCACATTCATGAGATGTCATCTTTCAAGTGGTATTTTTTTTCCTAAAATCAATGTGCATGTTTCCAACAAGTATTCCATACTTGTGTGCACAAATTTAGGGAGAGGTTACTCTACAAGTTGGATGCTTTGAGACTAACACCTTTTTAAGTAATCATGTGTGTAGTAGTCTCATTGCAAGGAAAATGGAGTCCCTGGAGTTAAGCATCATACTTTAACGATCCACCACCGGTTGCAAGTGGTAGAAATCAAATTGGTTTCCACATATGGTATTTCTAAACCAATATCATCATGTTGATTTTATTTTGATATTTATATGCTTTCTCCATGCATTATATAGATTAAATTCCCGTGAGTAAAAATTTGCCAATTATGCATATGCTTTGCCTTCTATCATATGTATGCATATATTTAGGGGGAGCTTTATCTATATAATGTGAGAGTCAAATTTTGTGATCTATTCCACTCTATACATAAAGGATCACAAAGTTTGACCCTCCCTTGTGCTACTAATGTCTTCCTTTTTGATGTTTGATTCCAAAGGGGGAGAATTTAGAGGACCAAAAGCAAGCATTAATTTGTAGTAATGGTCCGAGAAAGGGAGGAGAGTGGATTATGGATTAGCCTAAGTAACGGGAAAACTTGTAGGGCTTAAATCCATAATACCACATGGGGACATTTGCAAGGGCAAGATAAGTTTCTATATAGTCTTACAAGTAGTATCTTTTAGCATCATATAATGTTGCCCCTTGCATTGCATCCTAGCAAGTAGGTAGTTTTTAAATTTCAAAATTATATTATTTGCTTGCTTTGGTCGTGTTGTCATCAATCACCAAAAAGGGGGAGATTGTAAGGAAAATGGACCATTGGCCCATTTACTTTGGATTTTGGTGTTTGATGACCAACACAACCAAATTGGACTAATAAATTTCCAAGTGATTGTTTTGTAGTTCAATAGGATGCAAGACGTGACTTGAACAAAGGCGACGTGATGATCCAATGATCAACACCTCAAGCAAGACCTTAGAAGCACAAGAGAAAACTCAAGATATCAAGCAAAGTCTAAGCACAAAGATAGGAACCAAGCCGTACGCAAGATCACGAAGAAACGAGCTCATAGAAGTGACCGGACGCTGGAGAAAAGTGATCGGACGCTCCGATCAGCGGCTCAACATCAGCAACAGTGATCGGATGCTGGTGGCAAACCGATCGGACGCAGGGCAACAGCGTCCGATCGAGTACCGAGAGGTCTAGAGTGGTGAACTTGCGACCGGACACGTCCGGTGGCAAGTGACCAGACGCTGGCAGCGTCCGATCAATTGTTCGTGGCTCCAATGGTCAGGACGACCAGACACATCCGGTCAGGACGTGATCAGCGTTCGGTCAGTAGCAGAAAAGCAGGATTTCATCCTCAACGGCTACTTTCTCAGTGAGGCTTATAAATACAACCCCCAACCGGCCAAATGAGTAGTGTGGAGCTGAGGAAACATACCAAGGGTGTTGATACACCATTTTAGTGATCTCCACTTGCATAGTGCTTAGTGTTTCATTAGGTGATTAGCATAGGTGCTTTGTGAAGTGCTTAGGTTGATTAGACCACCGCTTATGCGCTTGCTCTAGGTTTAGGCCTAGTGTTTAGTGAGGTTTGCATACCTCTTACCACTACATGCTTGCGAGCACCATTGTTGTACATCGGAGGGGCTTGTAGTCTTGCGAGATCACACCAACTGTATTTGTGGTGTGGCCGCCATAGTGTACCGGAGGGAATAAGGCCCGCTGTGTTTTGGCCGGAAGCTTGATAGTGAAGACGGCGGGGAGCATCCGAGAGAGGCTTGCTGGAAGGCATGTCGGAGACCCACTTGCACGTGGGGAAGGCCCAAGGCTATCCACGGAGTTACCCAACCAAGAGCTTGGCCCTTGCGAGGGGCTCCAACGAGGACTAAGGAGAAGCTTGCGCGCTTCTCGATACCTCGGTAAAAATACCAGAGTCGTCGACGGGAGTTTGCATATCTCTACCTTGCTCTTTAGCTTCCGTATTTACATTGATTATATTACTCCTTTTGTGGTAGAGATAGCAACACACTAGCAAAACCATAGTTGCATATTTAGATAGTTCATCTTTTGCATAGGTTTTGCTAGGGTTAGACAAAGAGGCCATAGTTTAGAGTTAGAATTTTAAGTTGCCTAATTCACCCCTCTCTTAGGCGTCACGATCCCCTTTTAGCGGTCACCATGTATAGTCATCGGGCCATGAGGGCTGGGTACTTTGAGTACCGAGTAGGCAAAATGGGTGACTACCATGAACTTCAAGAATGGTCTGCCTAAGATGCAATTGTACGTTGAATCAAAGTTTGCAACCTTGAATGTGAGGAATTCGGACCTAGTGTTCCCGCCTTCTCTGAGGGTAACTTGTAGGTCGATTCTCCCGAGGGGGTATGCTGACATGCCCGATATTATCCCATAGAAGGGCTCTTTGACTGAGAGGAGGTGCTTTCTGGGCAATCCTAGATTGTCAGATGCGTTGGCGAAGAGGAGGTTGATGCCACTGCCGCTATCAATTAAGGTTTGACCGACCTTGTAATTCCTGATATAGGGCTTTATGATTAGCGGGACCAACGGGCCGTCATACAAATTTAAGGGGTGGTCCCGAATATCAAATTGGATCGACACTTCTGACCACTTTAGCCTTTTGTCTAAGGGCTGGGTGCTATTCACCTGATGCTCAACCTGCTTTAACTTGGTCTTGGATGCTGGTGTGGCCGTGTCACCACAAATTATGGTGATTTCATTTCCCCCAAGGCGATCGGATCATCGTCGTTATGGGGGTCAGCTCGTTGCCTAGGTGGTTCTTGCCTGACTAGGCCCTCGGGCCTACGTGCCTATTCCTCCTGCTTCTGTTTCTTGTAGACTAAACAGTCTACAAAGTTATGCTTGGTAGAACAGTGAACATGACAATAGACAGGAAGGTCTTCAGGTTTACCTTGCCATCATGGTGGTGCCTTTCCTTTTCCTGTGACAAGGACTTTAGCTTCACCGGTCTTGTGCTTCTTGTCCTTGTTCTTCTTCTTGTCTTCCACATTGGACTAACCGTGCATTCGGGCTCGAGCGTTGGCTGCCTTCGCCATTACATCGAGAATCTTGTAAAGTTCAGCAACTGTCTTTGGGTTTTTGGTGGCTAACTTCTTCACGGTTCGTTTGTCCTTGCACCCTTGCTTGAAGGCTACAATCACCCGATCTTCACTCATGTCAGGGATCATGTTACGAATCTCGCTGAACCAGTGGATAAAATCCTAAAGATGCTCATTGGGTTTCTGAATACACACAAATAGATCGTCCTTGTGGTTGGGATGGATATAAGTTGCATGAAAGTTGGCTTCGAATAGCTGGCGTAGATGGCTCCAAGATTGGACCGTGCACTTGGGCAAATTCATCAGCCAAGTTCGGGTAGACCCTTGAA
This sequence comes from Miscanthus floridulus, assembly GCF_019320115.1. Classification (NCBI taxonomy): domain Eukaryota; kingdom Viridiplantae; phylum Streptophyta; class Magnoliopsida; order Poales; family Poaceae; genus Miscanthus; species Miscanthus floridulus. The sequence continues at coordinate 70,688,585 of NC_089595.1, read as the reverse complement.
GAACAATTGGTAGGAAATTGGCTTTTACATAGTCATCTCCTATTGCTACCTTGATCACCATCTCATAGATCTAGATCCACTCCTTGGGGTTGGTAGTCCCATCATATTTCTCAATGGGTCTAGGACGAAACTTGTCGAACCATATCACCTGGCACAATCTATGCGCAAATGCTGAATAGGGGGTGACCGAATTGTTCCTGTGCTGGGCCATGTTGATATTCATGGTTTCTCGAGCATCGCGATTTCTACTATGCATCTCAAGCTCGGGTCGTAGATCTTGGCCTCACCTTGGTTGATAGTGGTTTCCTATCGATCGATTAGATCTCTCGAGAGGAAGGTTACGACCTCTAGACTAAGATCGGGACTTGGCTGCTTTAGCATCTATGCGTTGCTTCGTCTAGTTAGCCAGATCCTGAGCCTGCTCGATGATTTTTGCCAAAGGTGTGCCTTCTTCAGCCAGAGCCCCCATAGTTCCTAGGAGCATTCTGAGCTATATGTTATCTTCCTGGGCTGCTCAGAAGTCGAAGCTTAGATTCCTCAGAGCCAGGGTTAATTGAGTCAGCACCCGGGGCGCAATTGTATTGAGTGTTGGTGCATTGATGAGGCGTGAAGGTGGTCGAGTAGCTGACGACCTAGCCTCATCTGCCGGGGTTTGATCACGACTAGCCATATAGACTCGATAACTTTCAAAGGGATCTAACTCATTGTCTAAGTCCTCGAAGTCTAGATCAAGTTGAGCGGTTTTGTCATTCTTCTCCTCCTCGGTTGGTTGTGCCCAAGAGGTGAAAACCTCCCAGCTAGTGTGGGTCAGATCAGGATCATCGATCCTCATCCACTTGAGGTTGAAATCACCGTCATGCTCGAATACCAGGCTTTCAAAGTGGATAGTTGGTGGCATGTTGCGGGGTGGTGAATAGATCTAAGGTCCTAAGTGATAGTCGCCCAAGATCTCAAATTTGACCGAAGTCAGCATTACCTTGATGTCGGAATGCGTCGGATTGGCATACCAAACTCCACGGATGATCGGCATGATCACTCTTTGTGCGAAATCCCCCTACCTGGCGCTCCTCTGTCGATGTTTTTTTACCAGAAGATATTCGATTCTTGGAGGAACTCGCCTGGTGCAAAGAGCAAGCACAGTCGGGACATAAGATTTATCCTGGTTTAGACCCCCGGGAAGCGAGTGACAGCCCTACGTCCAGTAGCTACTTGTTTATATTGCGATCTCATCGAGATGGCAAGATGACAGGTTACAAAGGGCTATGCCTATGAGAGTTTTGATGATTACAACAGGGCAGTTAGCTAGCTATTTATATCTAAGGCCTACTTGCCCTCCAAGTTACATAGTCATGCCCTAGTCAGAGTCTTGGCGTGATCTTCAAATATCCTTCCTTAAATAGGCGAGTCATGAGCCTTCGGGCCTCCTTCGGTACGGATTCGGTAGCCAGCATATCTGGTAGTCGGGAATCCTAGGAGTATGGCACCGTCACTCTTTGATCAATCTTTTTTGAGATCACGGGGGATGTATAAACCCATTTGAATTTTCATTACCACAGATGCCAGCGGAATCAGAAATGGTAATTACAAAGTTGGGTCATGAACCTAGAGATATAAAGCAAGGAAGAAGAGAAAAGGGGACAACACAACTACAAGGTTGAAGCATAAGCTCCATGTCGAGGGTAGGTCGTTGATAGCCGAGCAATGCACCACCCAGCATCAAAACTCCAATCATCTCCATTCCAAAAGCGTCTTTAAGGCACTGGGTCAAGAATGACAAACAACAGTTGTGGTGTACATCCTCTACGAGGTACATCGGGATCCAATCTATGAGGAAGTGGTAATTACAAGGTTGGGTCATGAACCTAGAGATACAAAGCAAGGAACCAAAAATGATAATTACATGGTTGCCTAGGGGTCACAAGACCTTTTGGTGTTAATGATGTCGGTGATGCAACGCTAAAAGGAAGCAAAGATCGACACTATTATAAATCTTCATTGTGTAGTGCTTCTTCATAATAGCCATGTTGTAGGAAAGAAAGAACTAGATGAGTGGCTAAGAAGGAATAAGGATACAATAGCTAAGGTTGTTTCCCTCTATGAGAAGAGGGTCTCTATTGCAATGGTCTCTACAAGCTCTAGTTACCTCTAGAAATGAAATCTATATTCAATGTTTTCCATGTCTCCCAACTCAAGAAATATCTTTGTGTGCCCGAAGATGCTATTGAACCCGCTAGTGTCAAAATTCAGTCGAATTTGACCTATGAAGAGAGACCTATTTGAGTGCTTGAAGAAATGGAAAGAGTGACCCGTAGCAAAGTCATTAAGTTATACAATGTGATTTGAAATAATCGTACTGAGCAGGATGCTACATGGGAGCGTGAGGACTATCTTCGTGAGGTTTATCTGGGTTTCTACGAGGAATGGTAAGTCTTACAAATCTTGGGATGAGATTTCTTTAAGGGGGGAATGGCTATAATACCCTAGGTGTTAAGCATACATTTAGCCTTGGCATTGCATGAGCACAATCATCATTGATCCTTTATGAGCATAAGCATCTCAAATAGTATCTCTATGTTGGCTTATATTGCATGTGTTGTCACTTAAATGCCCTACATATGCTAGGGTTCGCATGTAACCAATGTATAAAATGTTTGTAGAACCCTAGGAGTACCTTAAATATGTTTAGAATATCACATGAAACAACTTTGGTATTCATGACTAAGGCTAGTTTGGTCTCTAAGTCATAGTTATAGTGTAAGTTACCATTTTCAAGTTGTATGTTTGACCTATGTTGAACTATGTCATAGAGTGTTTGCATGGCAGTGCACCCTTAAGCAAAGTTGTAGTACTTGATTAGAGCAATAACTTTTATTTTTGGGTCAAGGTCTAATTCTATGCCTAACATGGTCAATTAGAGCTCACAAAAATCAACAATGTACTATTTTTGGAACTTAGGAATTTTTCTTAGTCAAAGTGAGTTTATAGTTTCGATGTGCCTAACTTTGTGATGATACAATTTGCAAACCAGCGTGAATTAGACCTAGACCACTTAAGCAAAGTTGGAGCTGGTATGTAGATCTACAACTTTTATTAATAGAATTTTTTGCTAACTCACCGTGGTTTAGGAGTTTGGAGGGGTTGAATTAGCGCTGCTAGACGAACATTTGGTGCTCTAATGGCCAACTCGGCCTGGCCATCGACCGAGGCCAGAGCTTGGCCGCCACGTGGCTGCCGCTAGCTGATGTCGGCCCCATCGCAGTAGGGCGGCATGTGGTTAAGATGAAGCCACGGTGCTCATTTCACTTCCTTAGTCGCGCTCTCTCCCTCTCTGCTGCTCCCTCTCGTGCGCACGGTGGGAGCACCGAGCTCGCCATGCCACCGCACTACTCCACCATTGCCTAGCGCCCTTGCCACCACACCATTGCCGCCTCAAGCTAACCTTTAGCTACGCCATCTTCCTCTCTACCTCCTCGATAGAGCTGCAGGGCCAGACAAGCCATAGTGAGGGCGAATTCACCGTTCTTGCCCTCACCAGAATCTCGGCTTCCATGGTCACCTTCACGGCGAGCTCACCGCTGCTCAGCTCTCTTACTCATTCTTCCTTCTTCATCGCATTAGCGCTTGTTAAGGGTGTGGCCTAGCTTATGGTGTGATGCTACAGCGAATCATAGCTCACTAGCGTGGAACACGACGGCCAACGCCGCCGTGCTCTCACCGCCGCACCACTGCACACGTGGACAGACCTCGTTGACGCATCCCAACTAACCTAGGTAGCTTTAGTAGGTTCGTGTGGTCACCACGAAGTTCGTGCGGTCACCATGAAGTTCGTGCACTTCTCGCCGAGCCTTGCTGTGGCCTATAGTGACTGGCGTACCTCCACACAGCGCCGTCGTGCCGCCATGGCTAGCGACGAGCATGCTCTGGTGCGTCCGCGCTGCCACCACCGGTGCTAGTCAACGCGGGTGATTGTGTAGAACATGATGGTGGGGTTGGTTTCACTGGAACGCTCGTCGTCGACGAGCTTGCGCCGGTCAAACTAGCTCCCCTGTTTCGGTTCACTGACAAGTATGGTCCGCTGACCCATGGGTCCCATGCGTCAGTGACTACAATTAGGGTTTTGGTTTTTTCCTAATTTTGTGCTAGTTTTGGAAAATCATACCTAGACCTAGGAATGTCCAATTTTGGTGAACCAAATTTTTTGGATTCCTCATGAAGTGTAGTATTTTATAAAAATATGAAATGCACTGTTTCTAGTATTTTTCAAGGTGAATCAAAATGTAGCTAGATAAGTGCTTTTTGAGTGTTTGCAATCTTGTAAAATGGATAACTTGAGCTAAGAAAGTGATAAAATTGTGATTCGAATTTTGCTGGTCTTGTGTTGACATGCTCTAGCTAGAAAAATAATAAACTTGCTATAAACTTGATTGGAGTAGGGTCTTTCTATTTATCTATTAATAAATGGTGTTTTCTGAGGAAATTTGTAGGGATAAAAATAAGTAACATACTGACATTCAAATTTTTGTATAGTATTATGGCACTAGGATGAAATTACAAAAAATATAAAATCTGTTGTTTGACACTTTTCTATAGGGTTAACTATTTTCCCTAAAATAAACCTTGCTAGCTTGTCATTTTTGTAGAGGGTGTTATACATGTTCAATGGTATGAAATTTTTACTATAGTCTATTGGGAGCACTTGGAAACCACTATACTATTCTGAGAATTTATTGTGCACATTTGGTATATGTTTGTTATTTCACCTAATTATCTAATTAAATTAATAAAAGCATTTAAATAAATAAATTGGGCTTGACCAGTTTTCTTGAGTGTATTTGATATTCTTGAACTGTTGGTATAGTTGGTGATATCCAATTTTGAATGCTTATATGCAATGAAAATATTATTGCTCTATAATTTGATTTAGAGTTGTTTTTGGATAGATTCTATTGTTGGGTATTTTACGTAGTCAAAATGAAGTTTACTGTAAAAATAGTTAATAACAAAGTTGTAGGGAACTTCTTCATCTATCTCATGTCAAAATTTTAGGGCAATAGCCCAAATGCTTTAGGAGTTATATAGCTATTTAAAGTTGGTCTCCCGAAATGCTTCTTCTCTGGAATTTTTGGATAGAACTAGAAAGATTGTCTGTTTTGGTTAGGATAGAGTTTGAATTAGCTTTTTGTGATTAAATAAGAGTTGTATGAAATTTTATAAGATTTCCAGAAAGTCTAAGATCACAACATTTGGATAGGTAGAACTTCAGTTATGATGTAAACTTGTAACTGCCATGTGTAGCTTAGAAATTGTCTTGTGAAGAATATTGGAAGTGGATAGAGAAGAGATATGCACCTACTTAGTAAACATGGAGTTAGTGTTGTTATCATTGTGTAACTTAACATCATTATCGTAGCATGTACATTCCCCTATCACATCATCCATGATCCTTCTTATGCATTCTTGTAACTTACTTATGCATATGCATGCAATAGGTGCAGCCGAGGAGATCACGTTGGTAGAACTCAACGCTGATCCACAAGAGGAGAGCCAAGAGGTACAACACTTGGAGATTCTAGGAGAAGGAGAGCCTAATGGTGATCATCTTCCTGAGTGCCCGGATCATCAACCTGCCACTTTTGTGAAAGGCAAGCCTCGGAGCATTGTAAGTCTCCCTATTTTATTAATGTCACCTAAAGTTATTTGTATTGATGCATTACGTGATAGGAGTTGTTTGAAAACACTTGCTACATATTACCTTTCCTTGTCTAGAAATATCTATCTTGAATCCTATTTAGGTCTAGGAACGTTCCTTATGCTTAGCAATGCTTAGACCGGTAGAAGTCGGGTGATTTCCTGTCACCAGCGAGCTATAGGCGATAACTTGATCAGGGTTGGCTATATTGTGCTATCGTGGAACATAACCTGGTGTGGTTGATTAATTGGAGACTGGACGGAGTCTGATGTTGTGGTAATCATAGTGATTCTGTCTATGTCGTTTAAGGACCGGTCATTGGAGGTCATCTTGTCATGTTGAACGCATGCCTCTCACATAGTTGGCTAGATAAGTCATTCCGACCGTAAAGCCGAGTAGCTCAACTTAGGCTAGGGACATGAGCAGTTAAAGTATGCACCCTAGAGGCAGTAAGGATGTGTGAAGAGCCAATTGCGTAAGCCCAAGGGTGGGTTAGAGTCCCGAGCCTCCTGGCAGATTGGTTGTATCTTTGAGGGTGCAGCGCTGGTCTTACTCGTGATTGAACTTGAGTTGTACCAAAGGTGACCTGATGCAATCCCAATGGGGGGAGTATGGGTGTGTGTTAGGAATAATTCCCCAGCTGGGTAGGAATCGATTCGAATCACTGTCTCTCCCGGATAGTGAGAACTTGATAGGAGTACACTTCATCGTAGTAATTGATGGAAGTGTTGGTTATGAGATTATGAAAGAACTCAACTATATATGGTTATTATTGTGTTGACTTAATGGTACCAACATGTTTGGCATAGGATAGTTGCTAATTTAGTATGAGATAGGATTAATAACTGGTGGTTCACAATTTAAGAGATATTGGACAACTAATGCTTTTTATGCAAATAATGTCTACCAGCTCTACTTATAAAGCCTTGCATACTCCTTGGTATCTTAGTATTTTAGTTGATGATGGGTAAGTCTAGCTGAGTACCTTCTCGTACTTAGGGTTTTATTCCCATTGTTGCAGATAATATTATGTACCACGGCTACTGCAAGAACTGCTTTGCTCCTGCAGTGGATGAGGAATAGGACCATGTGCATGGTCATTCTGTATATCATCTCACCCTTGTGCTTCTGGTTGGAGATGACTATGAAAACTGGTTTTGTATCTGAACTACTGTTGATGTCATTCTAAACTATATTGCTTCCGCTACTTTTAAACTTGGTTTGTAATAACTATGTGAACTCCGATGTATGAGAATTATTTGTGAACTGTGATGTAACATGTGACTGGTTATGTTGAATCATGTATGATCTTGGCTTGTATGTTGGTTGAATCGAGATCCTTCATGATACTCGATGGACTACCAGATTTATATGGGCTCAAGTGTGATGGTTTGACTGCCTGGTGGCTGCTATTGTACTTGTGCTCTTATAAATTGGATGGTCCTGTGACACACGGGAATGAGGGGAGGACATTGACGTCGACAATGACAATGACGATGGTGACGACGATGAGGTGATGGAGGAACAAGAAGCGATAGCCAACGATATCAAGTGGGACAACCTGGAGAACGATAATGCGCTGACAGGCATTGGTTTGTCCTCGCAGGCAATGGGACCCTTCCTGTTCCATGGAGGGGAGGGTATGTCTAGGGAGCTGGCAGAGGCAGGCCATTTTGACAATGCCCCCTAGGAACCAATGGAGGCGGGACATACCATCGTCCTACCCCTAGAGCCAACAGAGGTGGACGGCTCTACCGTCAAACCCAAGGTGCCAGTAGAGGCGGGTGGCTCCACCGTCGTGCCCCAAGATCAAAGGGGAGCAGGGCGTTCCACCAATGTGCCCTAGGAGCTTCCATGGGTGAGCCCCCTCTGCCCAGGAGCAGAGGGCGGGGTCGAAATAGCCTCATTCCGATGAGGTGGGGCAAAGGTCGGGGGGTTTGTCCCCAAAACACATCTGCCACCCGATGGCGCTGAGGTGAGTTATCAATTCCTTGATTTTTTCCTATTTTAGTCAGATTTCATCATGACTTATGTTTTTCGTCCCTTGCAGCATTAGTAGCAGCAGATTCCTTTGGCGCTGGTGCCAAAGAAGAGCATCACCCTCCAATCAGGGTGGCGGCCGTCGGCTGGTGCCGTGCCCATTTTGGGCGAGAGCGGCACCAGTGTGACCGCATCACCGTTCGGTCAGGTGCCACCCACGGTGGTGCCTGTGCCCTCGGTGGGATGGGTGGACATGGACATTCAAGGGGTGCCTTCAAAGGTCACAGAGCAGCTGGTGATGGCTGCGATTCCACTACCAATGGAGGGACAGACGGGGCTGCCGATCACGCTCATGGCGCTGACCGTGGCGGGCATGGCATAGATGGTCGTGATCCCACTGACGCAAGTGAAGGTGGCGGCGGTCGTGTTAGATGGATCATAGCTGGGCACAACTGTAGCATCGCCTAAGGCATCGGCGTGACCCATGCCATCGACGGCCCAAGCGATGGCGCCTGACGTGGTGCTAGGAGAGAGGTTCACGTCCGCACTGCTAACCCCTTCCATCGCCAGAGGGGGTGTCCCAGTGGGGATGTCATAGTGAGAGGGGTTGGTGGCACTTAGGGTTGGTGGGGAGTTGTCCCTGACCCTGACGTCAGTGAGAAGCGGCTCGCCCAGGCTGGGTGAGCCCCTACTCCAGTGGATGGATCTATAGGATCCAGCATCGACGCTATTTACCCTTGACGACGCCACAGAGGGCATGGAGTGGGAGAGCCTCGATGTTGGGATCACATCCATGCTCGAGGCCCTACACCATGCCATGGGCGCATTGCGCGACGTTGTCATTCCCACCGATCGGGTATTGCTTGATCCTGCTTCATGCCTTTTTCCTCCTCTATATACTTTTTGTATCCTCACCATCGTCTTTCTATAGTCCCTTATAGCTCATAGCTGGGGGAAATTTTAGTTCCTTCATCAATAGAAGGAAGCCTAGGACTGCCTTGTCGAGGAGGCATGGTTGTGTGGGAGGTGACAACTCAGCTTGTTGCTGCCTAGAAGAGGGTGGTCAAGCTAACTCCCCTTGCTGAGGAGGCGACCAATCTTTGGTCGCAGGTGGCCAAGGCTTGTCAAGACGCTGACTAGGCCGAAAAGGCATTCGAGGCCCTATTGGTGAGGTCACAGAAGGATGATGAAGAAGCCACCAGGGTCAGAAAGGAGCGAGATGAGTTGCTCTAGAAGGACGTCGAAACCCACTAGCGGATCCTTGACCTTCTAGGTGAGGTTGAGAAAGAAAGGGATCTGAAGCTAGGAGCCAAGGAGAAGCTTGCGACCCTAGAGAAAAGGGTGAGCCTAGATGCCACGGCAGTTGCTCGGCTATGCAAGGAGTAGGATGAGCTGATCCAGACCACAGAGAGGATCTACTCAGAATGCGGCGCAGCTCGCGAGGAGCATGACTAGGCTTTCTTTGTTGTAGCTTCTTTATCTTTCTTTCTCTCTTTCTTTCACCCTTTGTCATCTTCTTCTTGAAGCCAAGGCCACACTTGTCACCATAGTTTCTTTGAGTCTTCAACATGTGCTCAAAGGTGACTTCTGAGTTGTAGCACCTCTCTAACTTGTTGCTCAAATTCTTCACTTTATTTTTGAGCTCATTGTTCTCCTTCAAAAGGTTGGTCTCTGTAGCACCCGGTTTTAAAGACAAAACTAGATACACAATATATGTGAGCCCAGGAAGTCAAATCTCACATATAGCCACAAATAAGGGTAATATCAAAAGACAATACTTATTACATAACGTATTAGTAAAAGAAAAGTACCCTCAGAGTAAAGACAGCAAAAATTTGACTTTGATCTTTTGGCGACGACTTCAAATCCACAGGGACGACTGACTGGTTGACCACAAGCCTTACTCCTCCAGACTGGCAATCTGGTACCCATCCGGGATTTTTATCCAAGTATAGAAAAGTAAAGCAAGCGTAAGTACATGTCATACTTGACAATTATATCATGGGGTTCATGAGGCTCAAAAGGTTAACACTAGTTTAACTGTGATTAGCTTCAATAGGTCATCTTTTTAAAGCAGTTGAGTAGCAAAGGATTTAGCATTCCCTTAAACACATGATTAGGTAAACATGATAATGTATAGCATAAACAATTAATCATTAGAACCATTATCCATTAGTGATCATCTCTATTCCATAAGGGTCCAAGGTCGCTCGTGTCTGTGAGCACGGCTGTTATAACAGTTTTATACTCTGTAGAGTTTGTACACGTTCACTATGAGTTGTGATTTACCCTTTCGCCCGAGGTAGCTATTCTCTTGACCCACTTCCAAGGAAGGTCGACAGGGTTCACTATGAAGCCTTTCAAAGAATTCGTCTAACAAGTTAGGGCCACTAGGCGTATGTGGCCCATCTCTAGGAGTGGCATGCGTGGGCATCGCAGCATGGTACACACTTCCCAGCAGCAAAGGAAACATACCCTACGCCTCAAAGGTAACCACTAACAAGCTAGATAAGATCCTCATACTGAGCTAAAGCCAGAGCCATATGGCCCTCACAGCTGTACTGTAAGTCCTGGATGATCGCTTACAGATAAGTCCTTAGGGAGAGGAATCTGAAGCATATAAACACTTCAGCCCCCTGTGTCCATGTTACTAAAAAGTCATGTTTTAATGTTTATTGCATATATCATTAGTCAAGTTACAAGATCATGGTTTTGATTAAGCACTAGCAAAAACTATCCCATGCAATATCCCAAAGGTTTCTAGGTGCAAGATATCAAATATCTAGGATATCCTTAATGGTAACAAAGGAGACGCATGCAATATGAATTAAGTGTTTAAATGTGAATAGGTAACAAGGATAGTCCCATGCTATACTTGCCTTGCACACCGATCCTTTGGTAAGCTTTATTCTTTGATGTCTTTCTTCTTCTTCTGGATCACCACGTATATCTCACCGACTGGACAATCATAGAACACCACACAAACATCCATACACATACATGCATAGCATACAGTTGCATCTATATCAGAATAGTACACCAATCATAGAAAAATAAGTAAAAGAGATTGAAATACGATTCTACGTATCGCTACGATCACACAGTCGCGATAAGCACGCTAATTGAAGCTACGGTTGAAAAGTTACAACTACCAAGAGATTTACTCAATACGTGGAAAAGAAAACTATAGGCTTCATTTATGTTAACTATATGAATTCATGTACAAAAGATATTTTATAAACAATATGGATTGAATTAAGTTAATTTTTAGATTTAAATTATAAAACAAAAGTAAAACAAATTATATTTTATGTATAAAACCCAGTTGCATAATCATTAATCAAGATATGATTTAAACCATAATTTTTATGAAATAGTAATATAGTAAACACTGTAATTAACGCGTAGATCTCGTTGCTATGAATCTAACGCAACTTGAACGGACTATTTCGGAGTTAAAACGAATAAGTTATGATTTAAACAAGTTTTTACTTTAATTAAATAATAGATTAAATCTACTCATGAATTTCAAGTGTCGAAAACATGTCTAATAGTTGTATAAACACGTAGAAAACGTAAATATGATCCTAACATAATTTGAACGGGTCAAATCAGACTTAAAACGCAAAAGTTACGCATGAAATAAGGTCCAATGGCATTCCTGTAAATAATTGAACTCAAATTTGAATTAAAACAATTAAAAATCAGAATTTAAATAGATTTTGGACTGGGCGTACTATTTCTGGAAAACACAGAGTCTGAAGTGAAGAAAAATAGGACTGAAATGTATTTATTCTAAACTGTTATGGATTGCGGGTTGATTCACTAGAAATCGAGGGGCTTTTCTGTAAACTGCGCGCGGCTGACCGTGAGTTGACCAATGACTGCTGACAGGGCTAACGTGTGGCGCACTCCGGTTGGCGCGGTGCACCACGCGGCGTGGTGGACTGGCTGAAGTAGCGTCGTGGACCACGTCCTCGAGTCCGTGGTGGACCGACTACTGACCGAATCGGTATGATCAAATCGGGGCCGGCCACGCTTGATCTAACGGTGCCGGTGCAATGGAGTGTTTCCCTGTTGCTGCACAACACCGCCAGCGAGCCCGCCATGGCCGGCGGCGAGGCAAGCATGGCGGCAAACGTCGGTACGATGTTTTGGTGCACCCCGATCGATTCCAAACCACTAACGCATAGAACATGACCCCGTGGACTCAACGGAGCACAAAACGATGGCGGGGTACGCGCCGGAGCGACGTCTCGCAGTGGCGCCATGACTGGCTTATTTGGATCTCGCCGATACGGTGTTCCAATGCACGAAACAATGAATGGAGGGAAGAGGCAGGATGAGGAGCTCACCGCGAGTCTAACGGCGACGGTCACAGTGACTGGAAGGCCTCTGAAGGCATGGTTGATGGTGGCGGCGATCTAAGGAGAGAGGGAGGGTGCAGGTGAGCAAGAAATCCAATCAATCCATGATAAAAACGTGAATTTAACGGCACCTACGGGCGTGGTGAACCACGGCGGAGACTTGGGACTCATCGGCGACGAGGATTGCGCTTGGGAGGGGTGGATTGCCAGTGGCGGTGGCGACTAGAACAATGAACAGAGGAAGGGGCAGAGGGGAGGGCTCGGGCTGGGTCTTTATAGGTGGGCGGGGCTGCAGCGTAGAAGGAAGGATAGTGGGGGCACGACAATTTTGGGCGCTTGCCTTGCATGCACGATGGCGGCGGCGGCTTGCCGTGCACGGCCACGCCATTGACAGGGCGGAGGAAGGAAAGGGAGCGGGAAAGAAAAGGAAGGGGAAGGAAGGGGACGACAGGCGGCTAATAGACAGGGCCAGCATCGCTGTAGGGAGAAGAGAAGTGCGTGCGGGTGCACGCTGACGAGCGGGCCAACAGCGCAGTGAGGGCGAAGCGCATGCGGCCGTAGGCGTTGTGGGCGTGGGCGCTGACAGGTGGAGCAGCGCGCTATGAAGGACAAGTGGGCCACAGAGTAGTGGGCCGTGCGAGCGAGGCAGAAGGCCGGGAGCTGAGCAGTGGGCCGGTGCAGGAGGAAAGAGGAAGGGAGGAAGGCGCATGAGCTGGGCCAGCGGAGCAGGCCGAGCGCGCTGGAAAAAAAAGAGAAGGGAGGAGGAGTGCGATTGGGCCACCGGGCAGGCCAAGCCAGGAGAGAAAAGGAGAAGAGGGTCGGGCCAGATCCTGGAGTTGGGCTGAAAATGGAAGGAGAGTTTTCAAAATGAAATTCTTTTCCAATTCTAGTTTTCTAATCCTAAGCCCAATTCAAATCAAATTCAAATATGTTCTCAAATATATTTCCCTATAAAAAATGGACAATTTTGTTAGGCTTTCCAAGATAAATTTTACAACTTTAAGAACACTTTTATTTTCTAATTTTCTTTTGTTTCTTTTCTTTTATTTCAAAGTCATTTTCAATTCCATTTCAAAAGCATTTTAACCATTTTGACTTTTAAATCAAAACCACTCAACCAATAAAATCAAATGCAATGGCATGTATGCTCAAACATGTTGCTACCTTATGATGTATTTTAAATTAATGAAAATTTTTATTTTTCCTATATTTCATGTCCACAAAAATTCCAACTTAAATCATTTTAGCTCTATTTCAAAAGAGGCAATTTTTAGGGTGTTACAGTCTCACAAGACATAGAAGTAGAACAAGCATCTATATGTGAAGAGCATGGCATATCTAATAAATCATCATAAGAGGTGGATACATGCTTCTTGCCTACATCACAAGGGATAGCAATATTTTGCAATTTATCATTTGATCCATGTGATGAGCTCTCATTATTTTTAAGTTTCTTTGTAAACACTTTAATGAGAGAAGCATTGATATGACCATGCCATCAATCAACATGTTACAACCTCCAATTCAAGTAACACCAACTCAAGTATCGCCTACATCGACACCAGCCCAAGCCTTTGGTGGCCCGATTACACGTAGTTGAGCAAAGAAGCTACAACAAGAGGTGAACGTGCTACTTTATGATGTTCAATTTAATATTAATGAGAATTATATACTGCCTAAGTCGTGCATGTTGTTGTTGATCAGGTTTACCAATGAGAATGGCAAGAACACACAAGGCGAGGACTATAGAGCAGAACCACACTCGAACCAGGCCAGTCCTGCAGAATAGTCGGAAAGAAATATTCATAACTTTTGATTTCCAGAGGCTATGAAGGTGAATAAACACATTTTGGAAAGCTTGTCGAGTCTACTTTCCAATGATGCTAACGCCAACCAGTTTGGACTTCTAACTAATGAAATCCGACCAGCTTAGTACATACTGGTCAGACCTCTTGAAACCGACAGAACTATCAAGAAGAAAATATCATAACTTTTTATTCCCGAAGGCTATGGAGGTCAATGAGGACTTTTTGGAAATCTTGTGAAATCTAGTTTCTAATGCTTCAAGGCCAACTAGATCCGACCAGTTTTAGTGCAGACTGCTCAAAGGATTAACAGTCTTCTTAGGACATGATATTGGTACAACTTCTCATATTAAACTGTACCATTCTACAATGTTTCGTGGTGCATGCTATACATGGTGTGAAATCTTATCAAGTTAGCTTTCCAATGCAACAAACAACACATCATTTGGATTTTTCAAGATGGAGTTATTTCCAAAACACTGAAGACTACGCAGAAGACCAACAGCCACGCGGAAACTACTCAGAAACTTATTTCGTGGAAGCTTGTTCACATAGCATACCCTTTCTTTTCCTTTTCGTGTTTATACCTATCTAGGAGGGTTATTCCTAGTATAAATATCCATGTACTCCTAAGCAGAAGAAAGACTTTTGATAATCAAAATATAGAACCCCTTTGTTCAGCTGTGTGTTAACAAATATTGAGAGTGATCTCTACCCCTTTGCTCTTGTGATTTCCTTCGCGGGATTTACAGAAGTGGCGGCTTCATCCGCTCCCAATTGGTGCTCCTACTCCCTTTGAGGTTTACCTTGATTGATTGTAGGTTGTGTTGGTTGGTTTCTTGAGAGTGTGGTTGGGTGAATCCTCAATTCAGGTTGTCGGTTAAATATAGTGGTTGGCTTCGAGTTTTATTTGCTAGGTTGCACTAGTTATCGCTGCCTATAGCAAGTTATCTGGCTGTTCGTTAGCTAGTTATCTGGTGATTGATCCTACATCGTGAAGATCGGGACCTCACATCATATCAAGCATATTGTTCTAATAATTCTTCATGAGATGCAAGTACTGTCTCATGATTCAATTTTAGAACATCAAGTAATTTCTTATGTTCTTCACAAGAGTTCTTTAGAAATGAGTTTTCATTTTCCAATTTCAATGTTTTAGCTTTCTCATTTTCTAAAGATATGGTCATGCTAGCAAGTCTACTAACAAGCTCATCGTATGAATCAACATGATCAACCACATTAGCATTTGATACCTTGGTGTCACCTTGTGACATGAAGCAGTGTGGTGTAGTTGGAGAGTTTGTAGTAGCATCACAATCATGGCTTGAGCATGAACCATCATCACCATCAAGTGTGCATGGGGTAGGATCATTATGTGCATCACTTGAGGCATCACCATCAATCTTGTCAAGTGAACTTGTAGTAGATCGATCATCATTATCACTTGACCATGAGGTGGAGCAATCTTCCACAATCACTAGCTTGTGGTCATGCTCAACATCCTCATGCGCCACTTTCTTGGGCTCATCCTCCTTGAACTTGCCATCATCCATGTGGAGGAATCACCAAAGGTGCGCTTGATGGACTCCCATATCTAATGAGTAGTTCCCATGATGTTTACTTGCTTCATCAAATCAAAACTCAAAGCATCCATTAGAAAACAACAAGCATGTGCATCAAGTTCAAATCAAAACTCAAAGCATCCATTGAGCTTTGGTGAGATTTCTATGATCCAAGATATGGGTGAGACCACTAGTGATAATCCACCAAAACTTAGGTCCCTTTGCATGAAAATGATCAAGCATGTGATTTTTCCAAAGTGCAAAGTTTGTGCTATAAAAAAATGTGTGTCTCACAAACATCTTGCCCACTAGACGCCATCCTCTATGGTCGGTGAAGACCACAAATGAGAGACCTAGCTCTGATACCACTTGTAGGGTTGAGATGGTGGACTAGAGGGGGGTGAATAGTTCTTTCTAAATTTAATCGCATCGGCTAACCGAAACAAATGTAGAATTATAACAATTGGTCTAGCCAAGACTACACCCCTCTATCGAAGTTCACAAACACCATTAAAAAGATCCCAATTAAGCAACAAAGGTGCTGGGCTAGCTAGAGCTAATCTATCTAATTCTAGGATAAAGGTCACACAAACCTATGCCACTAGTATTTTGCACACCGGGAAGCTCCTACACAATTCTAGTAAGCAAAGGCACAAAGCTCCTAAGCTCACTAGCAATGCTCTTGTGATTTCCTTCGCGGGATTTACAGAAGCGGCGACTTCATCCGCTCCCAATTGGTGCTCCTACTCCCTTCGAGGTTTACCTTGATTGATTATAGGTTGTGTTGGTTGGTTTCTTGAGAGTGTGGTTGGGCAAATCCTCAATTCAGGTTGTCGGTTAAATACAGTGGTTGGCTTCGAGTTTTATTTGCCAGGTTGCACTTGTTATCGCTGCCTACAGCAAGTTATCCGGCTGTTCTTTAGCTAGTTATCTGGTGATTGATCCTATATCGTGAAGATCAGGACCTCACATCGTATCAAGCATATTGTTCTAATAATTCTTCATGAGATGCAAGTACTGTCTCATGGTTCAATTTTAGAACATCAAGTAATTTCTTATGTTCTTCACAAGAGTTCTTTAGAAATGAGTTTTCATTTTCCAATTTCAATGTTTTAGCTTTCTCATTTTCTAAAGATATGGTCATGCTAGCAAGTCTACTAACAAGCTCATCGTATGAATCAACATGATCAACCACAATAGCATTTGATACCTTGGTGTCACCTTGTGACATGAAGCAATGTGGTGTAGTTGGAGAGTTTGTAGTAGCATCACAATCATGGCTTGAGCATGAACCATCATCACCATCAAGTGTGCATAGGGTAGGATCATTATGTGCATCACTTGAGGCATCACCATCAATCTTGTCAAGTGAACTTGTAGTAGATCGATCATCATTATCACTTGACCATGAGGTGGAGCAATCTTCCACAATCACTAGCTTGTGGTCATGCTCAACATCCTCATGCGCCACTTTCTTGGGCTCATCCTCCTTGAACTTGCCATCATCCCATGTGGAGGAATCACCGAAGGTGCGCTTGATGGACTCCCATATCTAATGAGCAGTTCCCATGATGTTTACTTGCTTCATCAAATCAAAACTCAAAGCATCCATTAGAAAACAACAAGCATGTGCATCAAGTTCAAATCAAAACTCAAAGCATCCATTGAGCTTTGGTGAGATTTCTATGATCCAAGACATGGGTGAGACCACTAGTGACAATCCACCAAAACTTAGGTCCCTTTGCATGAAAATGATCAAGCATGTAATTTTTCCAAAGTGCAAAGTTTGTGCCATAAAAAATGTGTGTCTCATAAACATCTTGCCCACTAGACGCCATCCTCTTGGGTCGGTGAAGACCACAAATGAGAGACCTAGCTCTGATACCACTTGTAGGGTTGAGATGGTGGACTAGAGGGGGGTGAATAGTTCTTTCCAAATTTAATCACGCCAGCTAACCGAAACAAATGCGGAATTATAACAATTGGTCTAGCTAAGACTACACCCCTCTATCGAAGTTCACAAACACCATTAAAAAGATCCCAATTGAGCAACAAAGGTGCTGGGCTAGCTAGAGCTAATCTATCCAATTCTAGGATCAAGGTCACACAAACCTATGCCACTAGTATTTTGCACACCGGGAAGCTCCTACACAATTCTAGTAAGCAAAGGCATAAAGCTCCTTAGCTCACTAGCAATGCTCTTGTGATTTCCTTCGCGGGATTTACAGAAGCGGCGGCTTCATCCGCTCCCAATTGGTGCTCCTACTCCCTTTGAGGTTTACCTTGATTGATTGTAGGTTGTGTTGGTTGGTTTCTTGAGAGTGTGGTTGGGTGAATCCTCAATTCAGGTTGTCAGTTAAATACAGTGGTTGGCTTTGAGTTTTATTTGCTAGGTTGCACTAGTTATCGCTGCCTACAGCAAGTTATCCAGCTGTTCTTCAGCTAGTTATCTGGTGATTGATCCTACATCGTGAAGATCGGGACCTCACATCGTATCAAGCATATTGTTCTAATAATTCTTCATGAGATGCAAGTACTGTCTCATGATTCAATTTTAGAACATCAAGTAATTTCTTATGTTCTTCACAAGAGTTCTTTAGAAATGAGTTTTTATTTTCCAATTTCAATATTTTAGCTTTCTCATTTTCTAAAGATATGGTCATGCTAGCAAGTCTACTAACAAGCTCATCGTATGAATCAACATGATCACCACATTAGCATTTGATACCTTGGTGTCACCTTGTGACATGAAGCAGTGTAGTGTAGTTGGAGAGTTTGTAGTAGCATCACAATCATGGCTTGAGCATGAACCATCATCACCATCAAGTGTGCATGGGGTAGGATCATTATGTGCATCACTTGAGGCATCACCATCAATCTTGTCAAGTGAACTTATAGTAGATCGATCATCATTATCACTTGGCCATAAGGTGGAGCAATCTTCCACAATCACTAGCTTGTGGTCATGCTCAACATCCTCATGCGCCACTTTCTTGGGCTCATCCTCCTTGAACTTGCCATCATCCCATGTGGAGGAATCACCGAAGGTGCACTTGATGGACTCCCATATCTAATGAGTAGTTCCCATGATGTTTACTTGCTTCATCAAATCAAAACTCAAAGCATCCATTAGAAAACAACAAGCATGTGCATCAAGTTCAAATCAAAACTCAAAGCATCCATTGAGCTTTGGTGAGATTTCTATGATCCAAGATATGGGTGAGACCACTAGTGACAATCCACCAAAACTTAGGTCCCTTTGCATGAAAATGATCAAGCATGTGATTTTTCCAAAGTGCAAAGTTTGTGCCATAAAAAATGTGTGTCTCACAAACATCTTGCCCACTAGATGCCATCCTCTTGGGTCGGTGAAGAACACAAATGAGAGACCTAGCTCTAATACCAGTTGTAGGGTTGAGATTGTGGACTAGAGGGGGGGGGTGAATAGTTCTTTCTAAATTTAATCGCGTCGGCTAACCGAAACAAATGCGGAATTATAACAATTGGTCTAGCCAAGACTACACCCCTCTATCGAAGTTCACAAACACCATTAAAAAGATCCCAGTTAAGCAACAAAGGTGCTAGGCTAGCTAGAGCTAATCTATCCAATTCTAGGATCAAGGTCACACAAACCTATGCCACTAGTATTTTGCACACCGGGAAGCTCCTACACAATTCTAGTAAACAAAAGCACAAAGCTCCTAAGCTCACTAGCAATGCTCAATAACAAGGCAACCCATGCCAAATTAGAGAGCACAAATACTTAGCTACACAAACTAAGCAATGTGACTAATAAGGTTACACAAACCAAATTAGTCATGCAAGGGAGCTACTTCTATGCTACACAAGCAAGAAGGTAACTAGTGAGCTACATAAGCTAACTAATTAGAAGAGCAACTACACAAGCACAATGTATATGAAAGTAACTACAAGCTTGTGTAAGGGGATTGCAAACCAATGGGAAGAACAATGTTGACACGGTGATTTTCTCCCGAGGTTCACGTGCTTGCCAACACGCTATGTCCCCGTTGTGTCGACCACGCACTTGGTGGTTCGGTAGCTAATTGGCATCACCTGCCAAGCCCACATGTCGAGCACTGCAAAAACCTACCCCAAAAGTGAGGGTAGCTCAATGACACGCTCAACTAGAGTTGCTCTTCATGGCTCCCGCGGGGAGAGCACAATGCCCCTCACAAAGCTCTTCTTTGGAGCACCTTACAAGTTTCTTGCGGGCTACGACAGAGACCACCACCAAGCCATCTAGGAGGTGGCAACCTCCAAGAGTAACAAGCACCACCAGCTTGCAACTCAATCACCTAGTGCCACTTGATGCAACCTCATGATGCAATGACACTAGAATTGCTCACTCACTCAATCGGATGAACACTATCAAGCTAGAGTGAGTTAAATGGCTCCCAAGCACTCTCAAGCATGGACACAAAGTCCCCCAAGGTGCTCAACATCGGCCATGGCCGAGACCACCTTTTATTTATAGCCCCCATGAAAATAGAGTCAGTGTACCCTGTTTACACCAAAATTTTGGAGAAGAACGCGGGAACTCAAAGGCTTCCAAGATTGTGTCAATCAAGGAATCGATTGCATAAGGATCAATATCAGCCGATTTAGACGTGACATTGGAATTGGTTCTCTTTGAATGACGTTGGTAGATAAAGATGATGAGCTACGGTTGGCGTCGAGGAACTACATATCAGACTCTACAAAAAGGGAAAGATTAGGGTCCAAGTTATCTTAAGATAGGAATGTTTTCTTCAATACCAAAGATTATAATGAGTCATACTCGAGTAGGATTCATAGTTAGGCTTCAGGTATAAATATTGGACCCTGGCTATTGTAAAACACACAATCAATCAAATACAAGTTACTTACTTTTTTGGCTTCGGCCAACCCTTAGGAGTAGGAGTAGAGTAGATCTCGGTGAGTTCTTTAGCGAGTAGGGCTACATCGGTCTGGCCGACCTCCGGCTTGTCTGTAAGTACCGTCATGGCTTATACTTCTGTTCGTATGGCTATATCGATCTGGTCGACCTCCACTGCGACTCTAGTATAAGCTAGTTATTGACTCTTGTTTAGTTCAAGTATGGGTGCATCGATCCGGTTGACCTCCACTACTCGAATAGATTAAGGTCAAGTTATCGGCTCTATCTAAGGGTGGCATCCTTCAGGTAGATTCATTAAGTTACTGATCTTGCTGATATTTTTCATTGTTATTAGTTTACAACAACATCAATTCACCCGGTCAAGATCGAATTAGATCGGCCTCATATCCTTCAGACTGGTCATTCGTTTGTTACAACACGATATTATCTACCTTGAACGATAGTTTATGTTTCATTGGCTAATTTACTTTGGTCTTGATCATGCATAGTACGCGATTATGACATGCATAACCTTGAAGAGGTCTACTAGCTAGTTGAATCTAGTTTATGGTTCACCATTATGGCTGTAACGATCTGGTTGATCCCCACTAATGGCACTATAGATTAGAGGATGCTAGTTAGTAGATTTGTTCCTAGTTAGGTGTGACCATAGCTGCTTGCTATGCCTGCATCGGCTAAATAGCCGATCACGTGTGCGTTAACACCTACAACATGTTTACATGATTTCGTTAAGTGTGAGTAGATCTATGTACTTTAAGGGTTTGATTCGTTGTCTTTTTCACGGCTACGGCATTGATCCGGTCAAACCCCACTATTAGAGATAGCGGGTTGAGTTTCAAGAGTCCATTGGTTTGTTCACGTGAAACAGTCGATTGTTCACACGCTGTAGTCCTCTTCACCTAAATCGGCTATTTTAGCCGATTCATCCGAGCCTTCACATATAGCATGTCTTTTGGAAAGCCTATCGAAGTACGGATGTCTTTGCAGATTATTCGGTTTTAGTTTGTCACTATCATCATAGCTGCAATCGATCCGGTTGAACCTCACTGTTGGTGGTAATAGATTAGATTCAGAGCATCTGTAGATCCATTCGTATTAGATAGTCGATTTGTTCGCATGTTATATATTTTCTCGTTAGATTTATTGTCTCAATGATTCATACTGATAATATTCACCTAGTTGATGATCTTATTTATATATACATATTGTACCTGTCAACATAAAATTAATCGCTACCCACAAACTTTACAGTCCGTAACAGCCGATTTCTGTGTGGATCGACTATTCAGTCGCTTTTCCCGAATGGCTGCTCCCGAAGCAGCACACTTGGAACTGTCTGGGCATAGACCGGCATGTTCTACCTTAAATTACTGATAAACTTTCTTTCCTTGTCAATTGCAGGGTCAAATTGACTGGCATGTCTCGAGAGGAGTACGTAGGATCGACCATCCCTGCGATGAAGCCAGGCGGATCTCTAGCTCAATCGAGCAGACCCTTCTGGCTTGTTCGTTTGCCTGGCACGATCGACACATTTTTGTGCCGACACACATTCTAGCACGCCTGGTGGGAGCACCACAATCGTCATGGTGGCTTACAACCACAACGACATCCTTATGGTACCTTATGAAGACCTACCCGATGGAGATAAAGATGTCATCAACAAAGCTATAGAAGAATTTCAGAACAAGTGTTTATTGTCCTACACCAAGACACCTAACAATACAACTGTTCAGAAATATCCACTACCAAGAGTTCTATTTCATGGGTAGATAGATGCAGATGAAGCTAAAGATAGGTGTTTCTTCATGGAAGCTGTAAACAAATTTATTCATGATGCCATATCAAACCATAATGAAGTTTTCTTGAGCACATTCCACAACACCATGAAAGAGGTGTTTCTTGGGTTTCTCGTTGATCAAGTTGGACCAGCTTATTACAACATTCCACATCCGTCAACTCAAGGGACTAATCAAACTGGTACAAGCCATCAAGAAGCAGCACCAGCCAGTAATGATGATGTCCAGGTAGTTCAGAGTTCATCTGAGCAAGTTCAAGGTGCTACTATGAATCAGATACAATACAATCCTAGATCGTTAGTGCAGCATGGGCAACAACAGGTGGGGCAAGGTTAGAACCAAATGATTAATTTTGGCACATCAGGCCACATACTGTCATTGGCTCAAAAAATAGCACCATCAATTCATAGAATCCGTAGAGATATAGATCCTAATGCTATAACCAGAGACTTCAGGTAGCAAACTAGTAGAGGACCCAGCAGATAGAGATTCCATAGAGATATCATTATGGCATCGATTACAACACCCTTCACATGACTCTAAATCCAGGGTATCAAGGTATACAGGATTTCAATCCACAGATGGGTTAGCAGGTGTAGAGAAATCCAAATTCAAATGCTGATGATTTGTTGCTGAGAGTGACCGAGATGATGAAGAATTAGTTCGGTCTAAAGCTGAAAGGCAGATCTTCTCGTACAAACACCCATATCCAAAATGGTACGATTTGGTCGCTCTTCCTACAAATTATAAGCTCCTAGAGTTTGCTAAGTTCACTGGCAAGATAGAACGAGCACAATAGAGCATGTCAGTTGATATCTTACACAATTGGGTGAAGCATCTGTTGAAGAGGCCCATCAAGTTCGTTTCTTCTCCCTATCACTATCAGGGCTAGCCTTCACTTGGTTTTCATCACTGCCAGTTAATTCCATTGCCAATTGGGCTAATCTAGAGAAGAAGTTTCATATATATTTTTACACTAGGACAGCATAAAAGAAGATTACTAATTTGACAACTATAAGGCAGAGAACTAACGAATTGGCCACCGAGTTTCTTCAGAGGTTCCGAGAAACTAGAAATCTATGCTTCTCATTAAACTTGGCTGATGATTAGCTAGCTACTTTGGCCATTCAAGAAATGTTGCCAACATGGAGAGAGAAGCTACTAGGACAAGAGTTTGATAACTTGGGTCAATTGGTTCAACGAGTGGCAATGCTCAATAGCCAATTCCAGAGTATGCGTAGAGATACCCAATTCTAGAAAAGTACCATAATGGCTAAGGCTTATAATCCATATTCAGTCAATGATAGCTATGAAGACGATGAAGAAGAAGAGGTTGCCACGGCTGAATGGAATTGGGGTAAGAAGACGGTGATGGTGCCAAACCCTTGGGGAAGAGGAGTCGAGGAGAGCTATGACTAGTGTTTTCCTAAACGCTAAATGGTAAACAGTTGACCACCTACCGTTTAGCCATTATTCGGGCAAAATGTCCCATTAAACGGGCTAAACGGCCAATTAAACGGGTAAACGGGTGATTAAATGGAAACGGTGCACCACCGTGTAGCGTTTACACGGTGTTTAAACGGGCTAAACGACCATATAGGCAAACAGTGGCTATGACTTTGACATGATGAAATTGGACTAGCTCTTCGATTTCTGGCTTGAGAAGGGGCAGGTCAAGTTGCCTAATAATCATGTTATGTTGCCCCTTGATCAGTTGAAAAATAAGAAGTTCTTCAAGTTTCACAATGCTACATCTCATTCTACTAATGAATGCATATATAGAGGGCTATTCAGCAAGGAAGGCTCAAATTTGATACGCCTCGGAAGATGAAAGTTGGTGATAATCCTTTCCCAGAAGACTAAAACATGGTCAACACTAGGCTGCTCAAAGGGAAGACTAAGGTCCTAACATCGACTAGATCTAGAGAAACTGGAATAGTTAATCCTGAGATGCAAATATTGATGAATGAGTACAAGGAAATCAAAAGATGTCGCGACAAACAAAAGAGCCGACATGAGCAGGGAGAAACATCAAAAGATAGGGTAACAAAGCCACGTGTTTCATCTCGAATTTTGTTGAATAAATGACAGCGTCAGAAGGAAAAGGATTATCAGCGTTGGCTAGAAGAGCAAGAGTACCAGCGTCAACAGGAAAAGGAGAGGTATGAAAGAAAACAAGCCAAATCACATTGAAATTTTCCTTTTTTAGACATTGCTGGAACGAAGGTTTGAAGTTGCCTACCAGGAATAACTGTCTAGAGTGCAGCGAACAATATTGGGAGTTTAGGCAATCTCAAACCAACCGTTGGTCTATCCATGCTCAAGATGTGTATCATCATAATAACATGTATCAGTGCTTAAAAAACAAGTGTTCATGATCGGCTTGGAAAACGAGCTATTGACCAATACTACGCTGATTATGAAGAAGAAAGCAATGAGAGAGAATATGTTTGGTAGGAAGGCCAATGGTGTCCAAGAGGTCTAACAAGAAGCCAGAAATGAAGAGTGCAATGCCTAAGGAATAGAGAACTGGAACAGGTTCAAGCATCTGGTAGACCTCAAGTATGGCGTGCTAAGCAAACAACCGATAGGAGGCAACCATCGGCTAATATTCAAATGGCTTTTCTGTTGTCGTCAGAATTTAGAGCTCCAGCAGATCAAGAAGTTTATTCAGATTTCGATGAATTAGGGTATGAAGAAATAGTTGCCAAGTTGATAGTTATACAGCAGGCTATATTTGATAAACCAGTCAAGCATCGGCACTTAAAGGCTTTATATGTGAAAAGTTTTGTTGATGGGAAGCCGATGAACGAGATATTGGTGGATGGATGCGCTTCTATCAATCTTATGCCTTACACCACTTTTCATAAACTTGGCAAGGGACCAGGAGATCTGGTTGAGACCGACATGATGCTTAAGGACTTTGGGGGTAATGCGTCTAAGACCCGGGGGGCAATGAACGTTGAACTAACAATCGGGAGTAAAACTCTGCTCACCACGTGCTTTGTCATCGATGGAAAAGGGTCTTACAATTTACTCCTTGTAAGTGATTGGATTCATGCAAACTATTGTGTGCCATCAACCATGCATCAATGTTTGATTCAATGGCATGGAGATGATGTCGAGTTGGTTCACGCTGATGAGTCCGTGAGTATCGCAATAGCCGATCCAATGTATTGGTAGCTAGAAGACTTCGAGTGTTTTTCTGGCAAACTATGGGAAGGAGGCTTCATTAAGAGTAGTAATGAAGGCCAACAACCGATCCAAGCAATCAGCTCTGAGAGTTTGTTTTAGTCATGGCTTTGCGTCGGCCATTGGATTAAGGAAAAATAAGCATTGGTCATGGAGATAGGCTTAGGCCGACGTATGTAAGCACTAAGTCAAATCCTAGGTGCAATTCAGAGTTGCTAGATCTATTAAAGGAAGTTTTGTTTCGCTTGATGAGGTGCTTGGCCTAGATCGATCGATCATTTAACCTTTGGTCTAAAAAGTTCTAGTGCAACCTATCAATAGAGATCGATGGAAAAATATTTGAAGGGATATTATCCTAGCATTTGATCAACACTTGATAGCTGATTCATTTAGTCATCGGCTCTAATAGCCGGTACTAGAAAGGTATCACCTCTAGTTCAAAAAATGAAAATCTTCAAAGATATAAAAGCCGATACGATATGTATCACCTCCGGAGCAAAAGTGAAAACAAAGACAATCATGGCATATACAAGGACATCGCACTAGGACACGGTCATGGAAGAACAGAGATTTTGTTCATTAGTTCACCCTAAGTACAAACTAATCAAAGACCTTGTTCACCACATCCTGAGCAAATGTGATGTCCACAATGGCCTCAGCCGTGTTGATGAATTCTTTGATCAAATCTTCATGCTCCTCGGGCCATCACCCATTAGGAAGCTAGTCTCCATGGCATGGAGTTCGCACCTAGTTTGGACTTGCGCTGCGGCCAGCGCCACTGATGCACCATGATGAACACCATGGAGAGCGATCTCCTAGACATGGGCCGGGACGTCATGGAGACGAGCGTTGATAAGGGGGCCCTAGGCGTTGATGGCATCCATGACCATGTTCGCCGCCAATTGAAGGGACTCCAACTGCACCGTTGGGGCTGGCGATTACAGAAATAGGAGAGCTATCAATATAAAGGCAACAGAAATCAGAATAAAGGCATTCCTGGAATTCATCTTACTCGCCACCATGGTGTCGGACTCGGCCAGCCGTGCCCAAACAACATTGGCCTCCTCTTCGACAGTGTGAAGGGCAGCCTGAGAGACCCCGAGGTGGATCTCGAGCTGGCCATTTTCCCAAGTTGCCTTGGAATAACAGTTCTAAGCCACCCTTTACTCTTGGAGGAAATGCCGGGTGTCGTCGCCGTCGTACAAGTCGGAGGAATCCGATGATGAGGCCGGCGCAGAAGATGCAGCGTCAGAGGGCTCGCCGGCCCTAGGCAGAGGATGAAGGCTATCATTCAAAATGAATCTATAGACAAATCAGAATAGTTCATCATCACAAATAGAAGATATCAATCTCACCTCATGCGTTGTAGGCGCTGGTTCACCGGCATGGCTTCCTCTAGAATCTCCTTCGCCGCACGTTTGCCGCGGTTGTCCTCGCCGGCCATGGGGTTTGTTTAGGTCTACAAGGAGAGGGGAGAAAACCGCTATAGAGTCTACAAGGGTAGAGAAGTGCAAAGGAATAGGAGCGGTTGTAAATGTAGATGTGTTCAAGGCCAAAGCCCTCGGCTAGTATTTGAAGCCAGGGAGTGAAGAGGTGGACGCCTCAGGATGTGCAAAAGGTAACCACAATTAATAGAAGGTGAAGCGCCACCTCACTAATATCGAAGAGAATATGGCACTGGGTGACTAAGGATAGAAGATCAAGGGGTTCTCTTAATAAAGGCCATGTTTTCAGACTTAATTGGATTACGATTGGAAGTCTAGAATCGGCTATTTTCAAATGGGCTCTTTAGCCGAAAACAAGAAGTACAATTAGGCGACAGAAAGTATGGTTACCATTGATCCTACACAAGACATATGATGCACGAATTACAAGTCTAGGACATCCTGGAATGCTTTCAACACTTCTAGGCAGATAGTGTCAACTTCTGTGATTCATTGCTTATCTTCTTCAACTGATGTAGGTTTTGTTCTCAAGGCTACTTCGGATGGCTCTACCTTCTCTAACTTTGGCTAGTAGTTCTTGTTTGTTTTGTTAATGGCATTGAGTATTTGAGCCAGGGTGGACTTGTGATGTTCAATGGTAGCCTTCATGTTTTCTAGCTCCTTCTCAAGTTTTGCACGCCTGACTTCCAGTTGAGACAACTCTAGGTCAATACCGAGGGAGGAGTTCTTCAAATGATCAATCAACTGTGTCAACTCTTTAGCCTCTTTCCTATTGGAGTTCCCCTTGGCCAATAAAGTTTCGTGGTCGAACAGATTCCTCTAAGGCTTTTTCACCTTCAGGGTCTGATCTTCAAAAATAATTAAAGGTGACAAGACTCTAGAGAGAACTAGGGATGGATTACCCTTAATAGCCAAGAAGACTCTCTACATTGAATCAGTGTCTTGGACCAAATTGGCTATATTCTTCTCAAACATTGACAATATGTCTCTTAGCTGATTTCTGGTCTCTTCTGACAAAGCTTCCTTAGAGGAGGTGACTGGCGAGCTGATTTCATCTTCATTAAGATACTCCTCAAGATTGAAAGAGTAGCTTAGGGCTGGTAGATTAAGCACCTGTATATAAGGTAATCTTGGTTAGGAGGTTTGAATCAGTTTATAACAAAATGGATGGTGAAGAGGATAGAGTACCTTTTTTTGTAGTAGCCTCTATTCGAAGAGGAGGAACAAACTGATGATGCACCAATAATATCTAGTTGAATCGGCTTTGAACTCTCAACATTGACATATGCAAACATTAGAGAGAAAAAAATAGTTTATGTTTGTTGTAGAGAAATAAATTGAGCATGTGACTTTCCTACCATCAGTTGTGTGCTGGATTGGGGAATCAATAGTTTGAATATCAGTGACACCAGGATCATTTTCAATGAGGAGACTGTCAGATTCCTGCTCTTGCCTTGGTGTTTCCTCAGGAAGTATCTGGCATGATAAGGAGTCAGATGAAGAATAAAAGTTGAATAGAATCAAGAATTTTTGGGGGAAATACTTCGTTAGCATCAAAGATAAGATGGGATGACTCACATCTTCTACCATTTTTGAAGCATCTGTTGTTTCAACCAAAATCAGCTCTTCTTGGGGATCGATTGATGAAGGTCTAGTTGATACCGAATCAAACGCCTAGGACAACAGCTCCACACCTAGAACCGATTAGGATGCAATGGTTGATAACTATGAAGACAGGGGATTAGTAGTTGAATGTCATTTTGAGAAGGAAATGAATTGTTTACCTGAGCAGCTAATGGTCTTGTTCTACGGAGTCTCTTCCCAGTAGTAGTTTTCTGGGTTGTCCCTTGAGCCACCTTGTGCTTTGAAGATTGATATGTTACGATGGTGGAGGCAACATGAGTTTTCATCAACTTCTTCAGTGAAGGCATAGCCGACCCTATTCTTGAAACTAGGCATGGTGGCTAGTAATCTATAGCATGCCCCTTCCTATCCAAGCTTAGAGGATCAAATTTAGTATCCTAAAAAGGTTGGTTAGAACGATTGGCAGAAGAATTCATTGGGCAGTTTTCTTGAAAAGAAATGGCAAGTTACCACTCCGTCAGAAGCAAATTCCCCATCCAGAGCTATACACAAAGGGTGGACCAACCCACAGAAAAGATGAGAGTGCCATTCTTGCCACCAAGAGTCAAAGAGAGTGGAAGAAAAGCTAACTCTGATCCAGTCATGCAAGCAAAGGGAAGGAAGATCTGATCCTAGTTGGAAAACTCTGGAGACTTCCAGTACTTCACTAATATCTTCTCTTGGCCTCAGTATATCCTTGAAGAAAAGTTGAGGAGGTAATTGACCAAGACTGAACTGATGAGCTACAAAAGAGGGGTTGTAAAACTCATAGGATGGGAGGTTGTGAGGTCGAGATGGCAGACTAGAGGGGGGGTGAATAGTCCTTTCTAAAAATAATCGTGTTGGCTAACCAAAACAAGTGCGGAATTAAAACTATTGGTCTAGCCAAGGCTACACCCCTCTATCTATATTCTCTAGCACCTTCCAAATATACTAATTAAGCAATGAAGGTGCCAGGCTAGCTAGAGCTCACCTAACCAATTCTAGAAGCAAGGTCACACAAACCTATGCCACTAATACTTTAAGCAACAAGGGAGCTCCTACACATGCTAGTAAGCAAAAGCACAAAGCCACCTAATGCTCACTAGCAATGCTCAATAACAAGGCAACCAATGCCAAATTAGAGAGCACAATTACTTAGCTACACAAACTAAGCAATGTGACTAACAAGGTCACACAAACCAAATTATCCACACAAGGGAGCTACTTCTATGCTACACAAGCAAGAAGGTAACTAGTAAGCTACACAAGCTAACTAATTACAAGAGCAACTACACAAGCACAATGTATGCAAAAGTAATTACAAGCTTGTGTAACGAGGATGCAAACCAACGGGAAGAACAAGGTTGACACGGTGATTTTTCTCCCAAGGTTCACATGTTTGCCAACACGCTAGTCCCTGTTGTGTCAATTGCTCACTGGTGGTTCAACAACTAATTGGCATCACCCGCCAAGCCCGCACATTGGGCATCGTAAGAACCTACCCTGAAAGTGAGGGTAGCTCAATGACATGCTCAACTAGAGTTGCTCTTAGTGGCTCCCATGGGGCGAGCACAATGCCCCTCACAAAGCTCTTCTCTAGAGCACCGAACAAGCTTCTTACGGGCTTCGATGGAGACCACCACCAAGCCATCTAGGAGGTGGCAACCTCCAAGAGTAACAAGCACCACCGGCTTGCAACTCGATCACCTAGTGCCACTCGATGCAACCTCATGATGCAATCGCACTAGAATCACTCTCTCACACAATCGGATGATCACTATCAAGCATATGTGAGATGGAGGGCTCCTAAGCACTCACAAGCATGGACACAAAGTCCCTCGAGGTGCTCAGCATTAGCCATGGCCAATACCACCTTCTATTTATAGCCCCATGGGCTAAACTAGCCATTACCCCTTCACTGGGCAAATTTTGGGATGACCGGACGCTCCAGTAAGATCGACCGGACGCAGGACCTCAGCGTCCGGTCACCCGATGCTTGCCATGTGTCATCGGCTTTAAATGCTGTTCACCCAATCTCAATGGTCAAGTGATGACTAGACGCAACAACCCCAGTGTTCGGTCATTTCTAGTAAGGTACCAGTCATGACCGGACACGTTCGGTCGGTCACAATCAGACACAGCATCAGCGTCTGATCCTTCTCCAACTTTTCTTCGTCACCTATGTCACCGTACGTTAGCCTGACCAGATGCACCGTGCTAGCATCTGGTCACTTTTAGCGCCAGCGTCTAGTCAAAGACTGACGCCTACATGCTCTCTGCTATCACTGACTAGACGCAGGACCTCAGCGTCCAGTCACCTCGTGACCAGCGTCCGGTCCACTCTGTGAGACCCTATCTTTTTTGTATAGGGCGCCAGTGGCACCATTGTACTGTCCGCACTCTATGGGTGGACACTCCGCTAGTGGAGTTATGAACCCTTCTCGCCTCCATTTCATCGCTGAGTTGATCCACATCAAGTCCAACTTCATCTCCTTTATAAATGTGCCAACACCACCAAGTGTGCACCACCATGTGTATGTGTGTTAGCTTTTCACAAGCATTTTCCAAAGGATTAGTTACTCAATTTGCCACGCCACTCGATCCTAGTAATGATGCAAAGTTACATCACTCGAGTGGCACTAGATGACCGATATGCAGACAAGTTTGCCCCTCTTGATAGTATGGCCATCTATCCTAAACCCGGTCATCAACTTCTCTACATACCTATGACCGGTGAAATAAAATGCCCTAGGTTATACCTTTGCCTTGCGCATTCCATTCCATCTCCTTCATTGTTGATGCAACACATGCACCAACATGATCAATAATGATATGATCCACTTCATATCATCACGTGATCATATTGGTTCACCGATCTTGACTCCACTTGCTTTTCACCATTGCCTTCGTCCATCGGCACCAAGTCTTGCTTAAGCTTCACCGCCACGCGGTCCATTGCTCCAAAGCCTCCAACTTGCCCTTCACGCTTGCAACCGGTCCATCAAGCCAAGTCATGTCTTGATCTTCTCCACCTTGATCACATCACTCAATGTCATGTCTCATTTGCAATGAGCTCCTTCATCATCACAAGTGTGAGC
Source organism: Miscanthus floridulus (assembly GCF_019320115.1). NCBI lineage: Eukaryota > Viridiplantae > Streptophyta > Magnoliopsida > Poales > Poaceae > Miscanthus > Miscanthus floridulus. The sequence goes on along the minus strand of NC_089595.1, from coordinate 70,657,149 downwards.
TTTGCAACATCTTCAAGCCATTTTCACCTTCATGGCATATGTTGCTCACACACATGTTCCTGTGGACTAATCACTTGTGTATCTCACATAAACACAATTAGTCCACCGAGGTTGTCACTGAATTACCAAAACCACACAAGGACCTTTCAGAGGTTGCTTGGGAGGAAGGAGCCAATAGCCATTTTGCCACGACCATGATGAAATTTGGCTGGGAGGACATAGGGCTTGATAAAGGAATTGAAGATTGCAACTATTGTCTCATCCAAACAACCTGATTCAAATTGAAATTTGAATGGGAAGATCAGCTCATTGTTTTCATCCTCATCGTATGGCAGCCAAGTTAGGATGTCTGCATTAAACCCTCTATAAAACTTTTTGAAGAGATGGCCAAAGTTGATATCGATTGTTATGGCTGATGCAGCCTCGCCATAACTCATGCACTGACGGGTTCTTCCTTCTTTGCCTCTACATTCCTCATCAAATTTGGAGGAAGGGAAACTCTGATTTCTAAGATCAGGTCTTACAATCATGTGCATATACAAGTTAAGCCACAATTGTATCAACCACCAAGGGCCACTGATAGTATGCACCGGTTCATTCTTTAGTAATTGGGCAACTACCTAGTACATAAGATGATAAGCAGCTCCTAGTAGATACTTTCCAAGAGGGATATCCTTGCCTACTGCTAGATGCTCAGCCATGAGTTTATGATTGTAAGTCAGACCACAAGATGACCCACAAAAGATGAATCTCTCTAACCACATGTTTAGAAAGGCTACATATTCCCTTTCACTGACATTTGACTCATCTCCAATATGGTTTAGAATATAACTGGCCCATCCTGTGTAGTCTGATATCTTGGCTAATTTCTTGGATCTAGCACTTAAGAAGTCATAAGGTTGCATCGATCCTGTTATCCTAAGGCCGATCAGCATATAAACATCGGCCAAAGTGATAGTCATTGGACCATGACCAAAAACAAAGGAGTTTAGGGTGTTGGACCAGAAATAAGATGCAGAAATCAAGAGTGAATCGTTCCTCTCCATTCTAGACAATGAGAGTGTCAAGCATTGACTCAGATCATAAAGCTCCCAATCTTCGCCCTTTTTCTTAGATACCCTACGAAACCAATTTGTCCATCCCTTAGGCATTTGGGCCAATTTTTGAAGGGAGTTTTGGTGTTCTAGGAGGATGGATCCACTACAGACTATTTGAAGGGGATTTGGTTGGTTTCTTGATGGATAAAATCAGATGGATTCGAATCACCCATAGGCCCAAGAAAATAAACGTTGAAAGCAACAGCTGATGGAATCAAGATTTCATTCCTTATCTCCTAGAAATCGGGTGAAGTAAATTTGAGAATAGAGGAGCTATAGGGGAGCAACCGATGCTTTGAGAATGGAACTTGAAAACATACCTCAGGAACATGGTCGTTGGTTGCCATTGCAGCCAATGCAGATTTGAATCTGAGGAGAACCGCTTGAATAAAATTCGATAAGGCCGAAAGCTTGCTAGGGTTAATACTATGGTGATGGCGGCGTTGGCTGTTAAGATTTGCTCAAAAAAGAAGGAGAAAGCGAGAAGGTTGAGTGAGTCAGAAAAGATACTATTGGAATATTATATAAAACTCGGGCCAGGAAGTCAGGAGTCATGCGTATATCTCAGGATAGAACGGTTGCGGCGTGGTAAACGGATAAATAGGAATTTTGGAATAAAATCACTTTTATCGCAAAATTGGGGGGCATGTGTTTACACCAAAATTTGGGAGAAGAATGCAGAAACTCAAAGGCTTCCAAGATTGTGTCAATCAAGGAATCAATTGCATAAGGATCGATATCAGCTGATTTAGACGCGACATTGGAATGAGTTCTCTTTGAATGACGTCGGCAGATAACGATGATGAGCTACGGTTGGTGTTGGGGAACTACATATCGGACTCTACAAAAAGGGAAAGATTATGGTCCAAGCTATCTTAAGATAGGAATGTTCTCTTCCATACCAAAGATTGTAATAAGTTATACTCGAGTAGGATTCATGTTTAGGCTCCGGGTATAAATATTGGACCATGGCTATTGTAAAACACACAATCAATCAAATACAAGTTACTTACTTTTTTGGCTCTAGCCACCCCTTAGGAGTAGGAGTAGAGTAGATCTCGATGAGTTCTTCAGCGAGCAGGGCTGCATCAGTCCGGCCAACCTCCAGCTTGTCTGTAGTATCGTCATGGCTTATACTTCTGTTCGTACGGCTACATCGATCCGGTCGACCTCCACTGCGACTCTAGTATAAGCTAGTTATCGACTCTTGTCTAGTTCAAGTATGGCTGCATCGATTCGGTCGACCTCCACTGCTCAAACTAGATTAAGGTCAAGTTATCAGATCTATCTAAGGGTGGCATCCTTTAGGTAGATTCATTAAGTTACCGATCTTGCGGATGTTTTCATTGTTATTAGTTTACAACAACATCAATTCACCCAGTTGAGATCGAATTAGATCGGCCTCATATCCTTTAGATCCATCGTTCATTTGCTACAACACGATATTATCTACCTTGAACAACAATTTATGTTTCATTGGTTGTTTTACTTCAATCTTGATCGTGCATAGTACGTGGTTAAGGCATGCATAACCTTGAAGTGGTCTGCTGGCTAGTTGAATCTAGTTTATGGTTCACCATTATGGTTGTAATGATCCAATCAATCCCCACTGGTGGCACTATAGATTGGAGGATGCTAGTTAGTAGATTTGTTCCTGGTTAGGTGTGACTTTAGCTATTTGCTACGCCTGCATCGGCTAAAAAGCCGATCGCCTATGCGTTAACAGCTACAACATGTTTACATGATTCTGTTAAGCGTGAGTAGATTTGTGTACTTTAAGGGTTTGATTCATTGTCTTTTTCATAGTTGCATCGATCTGATCGAACCCCACTATTAGAGATAGCGGGTTGAGTCTAAGGAGTCCATAGGTTTGTTCATGTGAAACAGTCGATTGTTCACACGCTATAGTTCTCTTCACCTGAATTGACTATTTTAGCCGATTCATCTGAGCCTTCATGTATAGCATGTCTTTCAAAAAGCCTATCAAAGTACGGATGTCTTTGCGGATTCTTTAGTTTTAGTTTGTTACCATCATCAAAGTTGCCATCGATCCGGTCGAACCCCACTGTTGGTGGTAACAGATTAGATTCAGAGCATCTGTAGATCCGTTCGTATTAGATAGTTGATTTGTTCGCATGTTATATGTTTTCTCATTAGATTCATCGGCTCAATGATTCATACTAATAACATTCATCTAGCTAATAATCTTATTCACATATATGTACTGTACCTATCAACATAAAATTAATCGCTACCCACGAACTTTACAGTCTGTAATAGCCGATTTCTATGTGGATCGACTATTCAGTCGCTTTTTCCCAAATGACTGCTCCCGAAGCGGCACACTTGGAACTGTCTAGGCACAGACCGGCATGTTCCACCTTATATTACTGATAAACTTTCTCTCCTTGTTAATTGCAGGGTCAAATTGACTGGCACGTCTTGGGAGGAGTACGTAGGATCGACCATCCCTGTGTTGAAGCCAGGCGGATCTCTAGCTCTATCGAGCAGACCCTTCTAGCTTGCTCGTGTGCCCGACATGATCGACACATTTTCGTGCCAACATACCCCTTCACTAGGCACAACTCGGGGTGATCGGACGCTCTAGTCAGATCAACCAGACACACCCTGCCAGTGTCTGGTCAATGGATGCACGCCACATGTCATACGCCAATGGTCAAGTGATGACCTGACGTAGCATAGTGCCAAGACCAGACACACCTCTACTGAATCTGGTCATTTCTAGAGAGGTTTCATTCATGACCGGACATGTCAGTTTGATCATGACCAGACACAGACAAGCCAGAGTCTGGTCATTTCCAAAGAGCTCCCTGAGCCTCTATTTTGTGATCGGATGCGTCCAGTCCTACACGACTGGATGTGGCACCTGAGTCTAGTCATTCTCCAACTGCCACATGTCACTGTTGTTCCTTACGCTACCATGTCAGCATACATCAGTACTGACTGGATGCAGACCCTGAGCGTCCGATCACTCTTCGCGCCAGTGTCCAGTCACAAGACCAAGACCCACACTTACTGCTGCCACTATATGGATGCGTCGATCCTTCTGAGGCCAGCGTGCGGTCACTTATAGTGACCCCTTTCTCACCTCTGTTTCATCGCCGAGTTGATCCATATCAACTCCAACTTCATCTCCTTTGTAAATGTGCCAACACCACCAAGTGTACACCACCATGTGTTTGTGTGTTAGCATTTTCACAATCATTTTCCAAAGGATTAGCCACTCAACTTGCCATGCCACTCAATCCTAGCGACGATGCAAAGTTCAATCACTCGAGTGGCACTAGATGACCGATATGCAAACAAGTTTGCCCCTCTTGATAGTACGGTCATCTATCCTAAACCCGGTCATCAACTTCTCTACACACCTATGACCGATGAAATGAAATGCCCTAGGTTATACCTTTGCCTTGCGCATTCCATTCCATCTCCTTCAATGTTGATGCAACACATGCACCAACATGATCAACAATGATATGATCCACTTCATATCATCATGTGATCATATTGGTTCATCAATCTTGACTTCACTTGATTTTCACTGTTGCCTTCGTCCATCGCTCCAAAGCCTCAACTTGCCCTTCACGCTTGCAACCAGTCCATCAAGCCAAGTCATGTCTTGATCTTCTCCACCTTGATCACATGACTCAATGTCATGTCTCATGTGCAATGAGCTCCTTCATCATCACATGTGTGAGCTTTGCAACATCTCTGAGCCATTTCCACCGTCATGGCATATGTTCCTCACACACATATACCTATGGACTAATCACCTGTGTATCTCATAAACATAATTAGTCCACCTAGGTTGTCACTCAATTACCAAAACCACACAAGGACCTTTCAAGTACCCTATTATTGGTCCCCGATAGTATTATTCCAATTGGAGCAAATAAATCAATTTAAGTTTTTTGGGAGGTCACTAAGGGTTATTTGATGGATTTATGTTCTCAATTTTATTAAGGGACATTCCCTCCACTTACTCTTAATATTTACATTATCACTTTACTACTAATGAACAATGTTGCCAAGAGAAACTAGCAATACATAGTTATAAACCTTGTGTCTCTTACCTTTAAAATATGGGTAATGCTTTGTTAAGGGCGTTCAGATGCCTCATTCCCATCTGGACGCATTGAACCATCAACATAGACAAAGCATTGCTCTCACCCTTGTAGATTCGCCCCGCCTGCTATAGTGGATCAATGACATCAAGGTGTAGGGCCACGCCACTATCTTCGTTGCCAAGTTCTTCAGCCACACCGGCCTCATGTCCTTCCTCACCACCATCCTTGAGCCACAACACCCACATAGGTCTGCCGCGATCGCCTCCACCGTGGTAGGCTCCATCCGACTATCGCGGCTGCCTCCACCGCGCTAGGCACCTCCAACACGTTGGATGCTACCATCTACTATCGCGACTACCTCCATCATGTCAGTTTGTCGCGCCGCCTGTTGCGCTGAAAACATGTGTTGCAAACCTGAATGTTTTAGAGGTTTATTGCATGTGTTTCATTAGATTGTTGTAAAAGTAGATCAAGATGTTGCATATGTTTCAATTGTTTGTTCATGTATGTTGCAAGCATCGGTTCCCAATATTTTATCTATTTTTCAGAGATATGTTGCAAGTGTGTTTATCAAGATGTTGCATATGTTTCACATATATGTTGCAAGTGTTTTATCTATACGTATGTGTTGTAATGGTTTTCAAGTGTTTTTCACATGTTTTCGCAAATGTTTCAGATGCATGTTTTAAGTGTTTCATCTATCTTCTTTTGCATGTTGCAAGTGTGTTTATCTAAATGTTTCAAAAGTAGGTCGGGTGTTGCATATGGGATGTGTGTGAGAAACGGGAGGGGCGTGAGCGGTCTCTATGCAAGCGCGCTGTGCAGGCCCCTATGTGGACGCGTGAAATGCAGGCACAGGGAGGCAACTTCTGAGAGGCGTGGGCCCTCGTGTCGACGTGGGAAATGGAGGCGCAGAAATGTACTGTGCTGCATTCGGACAGACGCCCGGACGTCTGGGCGCTAGCAGTGCCGTTCAAATGTTAACTAAAGTTGGGGTCAATTGTATTGCTAGGGTCGCTAATCATATCATTAGGCACATTCAAACAGGTTTATTGTCTTCAAGGTATATATAGGAGTTGCTACAAAATTAGTACATGAGATGTGTTGTTAAAAGCTTAGCGTGGTCTTTGTGAAGTTAGATTTTTTAAAAGGAGAGATGGCCTTTTCTCCGACAAACACTGAGAATGAAGGGTTTTCACCAAAATGGTGTAGTTGGATGTGAAGGAAGGTAGTTCAAGCCAATGGAAGAATAAATTCTCTATTGTCATGGGCTGTACAAATATACATAGGGATTAGGGAGTGTACATACTTGGAAGGTGTAACACCCTAAAAATTTGACCTAGTTTAAAAATCACTAAAAAATTTGAACTTTTAAAACTTGCATGGGAACTAGGATATATAACCAACTTAGGTAATATTTATAAATAAATTAACATAGGAAAACAAAACTTGATGTGTGGAACTTTGTGTGTAAATGTTTGCTTGACTTGTTGAACTTATAGTGGTACACTTTTGCAAGCTCACACATTCAAATTTGAATTCAAAATCATTTAAATAAATGCATATATAATCTAGAAAATAGAAAAGATAAAAGAAAATAGAAAAGCCACTTGGGCTCAATCTCTCCCCACTCTCACTTGGCCCGCAGCAGCAGTCCATCTCCCCTCCCCTCTCCTTCCCTTCTCCCGCGTGGGCTGGCCCAGCCAGCACCACAGCAGTTGTGGCCCAACGCCCGGCCCAGCCTCACCCACGCCCCTCTCTTCTCTCCCTCTCTCCCGCTAATGTTGGGCCCCACTCATCAGCTCCATCGTCAACCTCACGACCGGTAGCCATACGCGGCACAGCCACGCGTCAATGCCCCGCCAACTCCACCTTGGTGCCAGCGGAGGTAAATGGAGACACGATGAGACCATGGAACCCCACGACGCCCTCTTTTCTCCTCTTCTCCCTTCTCCTCCCTCACTATGAACTCATCAACGCCGACGCCATGGTTGCCTCTGCACTGAACCACCAGAGTAGCTGCCAAGGCATTTCGCCATGCACATGGGCAAGCACCAGCTATGGCAAAGTGACTTGATGAGGTCAACCACGAGCGCGCGTTGTGGATAAGAGCGGCCGGGGAAAATATCTCGCCGCCAGGAACCGACCTAGCCAGACTATAAATAGGCTCGGCTGGCGATGCTCTCGCCTCACCCTCTCCACCATCCGCTCCGCTAAGGGTAGGAACACACCATCTCCCCCTCTATTCCACCTCTTCACTCTTCCAATTTCCCCCAAATCGGGAGTTCGCCGACGCCATTAGCGCCACCTACTTTCTTCTTCTTCTCCACTATGTCCTTAGCCGATTAGAGTGACCGGTGAGTCCTAGAGCCCCTCCCCTATCTCTTTTGCTAGCTAGTTGGTCGTCTACATCTTTGTGTTGCGCTGTCACCGCGCGCCCTACTCCGCCGAGCTGACATGGCCATTAGACATCACCGAAAAGTTCACCCAGGGCACCACACCACCTCCATCACACTCACCACTCGCCCGCACTCACGTAGACATTAACAGTTGCGATGGTAGTGGGTCCTATGGCCGAGTTCGCTGTGCAGCGCCACCACATCCCCTCCGGCGAGCCACCACCACCACCGTGGGCACCTGTTGCCGACGGCAACCCCACCATTGGCTGCGGCATGACTCTGCAAGCACCGTACACCCATCACCTATCACCACCGAGGGCCGATGTCACCGGCATAACCAACTCCGGCGACCCGGGCCTCCCTCTCCCCTATTCCAGCGTCATGGCGGTCACCCCATCCATCGCCATCTCCCTGTCCGCACTCTCTGTCTTTGATGTGTGGGCAAGGCACTTGACGACATTGCCGTTACTATCGCCTCCCATCCATCCCTTCCCCTCTCTTCCTCTTTCACTGACGTGTGGCCCCTTGGCCATAACACCACTACTGCCATCTTCGCTGACATGGCTGGATGGCCCACCTATCATCCGCACACACACACACACCACACACAGCGTGGGGTACACTTTAGAAAACGCTGGGTACAACCGGCTAGTGTACACAAAGAGCTAAAAATACTGCTTCCTAGCTTAGAAAAATTCCCAGAAAATTTGTAAATAAACTAGATGCATTAGGGAATTTAATCATGTAGTTTGCACATATTTTCATGCACCAGAAAATACATATAAAATATTGCTTAGTTAAATAGCTATAGGATAAACTTCTAAAATATATAACTTTTAAACCCTATCTCATTTTCACATGAGACCACCTCTAAAATTCATCTATAATCTAACTCTATCATTTGCACCTAGTACCACCATATTGTTTAATGTTTGCTTTTGCCCTTTCTTTTGTGGTTAGCAGTACTCTTATTTTGATCAATACGCCCGATAGACGATGGTAATCGTCAGGAGGACGAGGACCCAAATTTCATAGATGTGCCGAAAGGTGACAACGACGAAGGCAAGTGCTAGCTCCCCTCCCTACCATCTTGCTTTAAACCACTGAAATGCTAAAACACGACTATAAGATTATTATCCTAGAATATGAGCTCGGTTATTGTGATATGAATATTGTTGGATTAAGATAAATGGTTATCTTATTACTTTATGAGCTCCATGTTATGAATAGACTTAGGGATAATAATGGAACATAAAATTGTTAAACCTAAAACTAAACCCAACAGGGGGCGAGTGGTGGTAAACTATGGAGGTAGTTTACCATGGCAGGGATGCCTAGAGAGGATTCCTATGGGAGATACTCGCCTCGGTCACATAAGGATTGGTTCGTAGTCCTTCTCGCCTAGTGAGATATTATGTACAACCACATGTCTATATGGGTAGGGTTGATCTCACATCCCATTAGATAAAAGTATAATTTCTACTAGGAGGCAGGTGTAGGCAGCGAAATATCAGGAGCCGACATGGGGGATATGTTTTCTTCCGTGGTCTAGTTGGCGTGGATGCTATGTGATTTTCCACTTTAAGCTTTTGGTTTTTGGCCGCGTTCGAGCCCATGATTATTTTTGGCCGTGTTCAAGCCATGTTGTTTTTGTGATGATTAGGTAACATCACGTTGGGATGATTAGGTATCTTCCTAGTATTTGTATTTTCAACCCATGAAAAGTCATAGTAGAGTTATATGGACATGTAAGGTCATGTACATTCGGGTACAAGGTCTCGTTAGGTCTATTTCATCCACTGATCATGGATGAGGTTGCACCCATCATGTGGGGAAATTTATACACCTCTACAGAGTTACTTAAACCTATTCGAATAGCCATGTCATTGGAATGGGAAAATGTTAGGATGGGATACTATGATTAGATTTACTTTTATGTGTAATGAAACTAGTAATGGAATTGATGCTAACCGGGGACTAGTGGGATTGGTAATACTTTGCTAGGACCCAACCCTTAATCATAATCACCACTACGGTTCTATTTCCACCCTATGGTTAGGGTTTGCTGAGTACGTATGTACTCACCCGTTGTTGATCCACAGACTTCAGCACGGAAGAGGACTATGACTTCGACGAGGAAACATACCTGTGTATTAGGAGTCCTACAAGGAAATACGTTCGTAGGAGTATGGCATTGAGGCTAGGGTTTTGGCCGTGCTTAAGTCGCATGTGGAATAGGACACCGCTTTGCTATATAATAATCCCGCTCTAGAGACCACCAATAATGTCGTTTCATGGCCATAGTATTCCGCTAGATATGTAGTCTATGACCATGCCCCTTTGGGCCACTATTGTAAGACCTTATTTTTAGATATCAATAAAGTTCAGAACCTTTTATTATATATATATGTGTACCATTTTTATGATTTGGTACGTACTTGTGCGTGATCCTAGCGCAAGTACAGATGCACTTAGGACTCTCAAATTGTGGGGCCGATAGAAGGGATAATCTCTTCTAATCTAGTACTCCTCCATTCTAAATTAGAAGACTTTTTGGATCGGTATATATCTAAGTGCAAAGTAAAAATTAATATATCTATAAAAGCCAAAACATCTTATAATTTAGAATGGAGGGAGTAGAGCCCAATCCAGGGCTACTACCAATATCAATATACAAATGCTCTTTCAATATATATTTGATATGCTATTAAGGGTAGGTACAATGCTATATGACAGTTCTACGAGAGGTCATCCCATATATCGCCATATAAAATTTTTGATGATGTGGAGGAGAGAGGGTGTTGAGAGAAAGAGATCGCTGTTTCATGGAACAACAGCCATATATAAACTAAAATTTAGGATTAGAAGACAACTCTTTCACCATTATATAATTGTTGTTGCCAACCTCTACTTGACACTTTTTATCTGTTCTAGCCACCTCAACTCGCAAGGCATCTTTAGATGCATCTCGTGCTTGAATAGACCTCTACAAAGGCTTTAAAAGCATGCCGCCAACATTTTCCTCTTCCGGTCTCGCATCAAACTTTTTGCCTTTGTGGGACAGTCACAGGTTAAAAACTTCATCCACATAAGAAATCCCAAGGGCATCAGACTCCTAGTTTAGGTGCTGCTTTGCACAAGTGCTGAGTGAAGGACCGAGAAGGCGATCAGAGGGGTTGTGTGTGAATGGGAACCAATTCAAAATTTCTTCGCCAAGCGAGAGAGACTTGGCCTATGTTCCGATTCAAACCCAAAGCACTCAAAAACCCCAAAATCACCGAATGGAGTTTACACAAGCTAACTAGTGACTAGACGAACCCAAACCAACTGTGTTTTTGATGCTTCCTCCACAATCTCGATGCGTGTCACCACTTGGTCTCGACCGCCCAATCACCAAGTTCTTCCTTCTCCACTTAGCTTGGTCAACCATCATCTTGACTTGGTCAACATGGTCTATGGCATCTCCACATGTACTTGCTTGTTGATTTCTCCAAGTGTCAGCCATTGACGATTAGTCCTATGGCCCTTGGTCCAAGCCTCCATGTCCATCCTTCACCATTCCTAGCCCATTGGCACAAACTCATCGCTTGACCTCCTCTATTGTCATTGAACGTCTCGGTACTCCACACCTGCACACCGCAAGACAAGAGAAACTCCCTAGATGCTAAAGCTGGGTTATGAAATTCCAATGAATGGCTGCATTAAAGAAACAAAGGGCATAACTTTCATCAAGCCCTCGCTTCAGAATGAGCAATTTCCTATGTGTTTGTTGCCTAGTGATAAAACCAGAATTCGAAAGCAATGCCTTCTTGATGTTGCTTCCTTAATGGAAGCTTTGAGATGCGACCACATGTCTACCGATCCACCACTCATTGGTTTTGAGGCCTAAACAAGTCAAACCCGTCACCAATAGTTTTGAGGCTCAAACCATCAAACCTTCCATCCTTGGTTTTTAGGACTAAACCATCAAACCCTCATGCACGCCTCACTAGGCATGACTAATTGATATTGACGAATGTCCAAGCTCTTTGTCCTCAGTCTGGTAGTCCACCAAGTGCTCGTGACACTTCACTATGACTTGGTCCAACCTTGTCCTTGACATAGTCAATGATGTCTCCACCACATACCCATGTACTTTACTCTTTCTATGACCAATGTGAGCCGCACACGGTCCATTCTCCGGCTTCTGGTCCCTTGATCCAAGCCTTCTCATTCGCTTTTCACTGCTCCTGGTCCATCGCACATGGACTCCACACTTGACCTCCATCGTTGATGACTGTCTTGGCATACCCAACACCTATATACTCATAAGCCAAGAGACATCTTACATGACAAACTCAACACGACACATCCAGTTAGCTATTAGCATAATCAAGCACATATGAAATTATGGATATGAGCTCAACCAAGAAATCCTCAAACCTCTCAACTCTTGCACCAATCATTCATCACAAATGGACGAGACTAAAGCACGTCTCACTACCAGAAACAGTAGCTTTGCCGTGTGCCACAGGCACTCGACAAAGCCCAAAAACACTCAGTAAAGGATTTGCCGAGTGTAACTGTTGGGGACCTAATACTAGGGTACCCAATGAGGTGGAACAAATAACCATCATACGTTGATGCTTTCCAATAGACAAGAACGCAGCTACACTTCTTGCCCAAACGACTGAAGATTGGCTCCGCCTTGCCCAACGTCTCGGGCTAGCTCTGCCTTGCTCGATGTCTGAGGGCAGGCTTTGCCTTGCCCGACGTTCGAGGGCAAGCTCCGCCTTGCCCAATGTCTAGGGGCAAGCTCTGCCTCACTCGACGTCCGAGGGTAGGGCTCTGCCTCGCCCGACGTTCTGGGCTGGCTCCGCCTCGCTCAAAGTTTTGGGCTGGCTCCGCCTCGCCTGATTTCTAAGGTAAGGCTCCACCTCACCCAATGTCCGAGGGTAGGTCTCTGCCCCGCTTGATGTCTAGGGGCAAGCTCTGCCTCGCCCAACATCCAAGAGTAGGGTCTCACCTCACCCGACATCCAGGGCTGGCATCGCACCGCTTGATGTCTGAGGGCTGGCTCTGCCTCGCCCGACCCCCGAGGGCTAGTCCTACCTCCCCCAACATCCAGGGGCTGGCTTGATCCCACCTAATGTCTGAAGGATAGCTCCACCTCACCCGACCCTTGTGGGCTGGCTTCGCCTCGCCCGACTATCGAGAGTTGGACTCTACCTTGCCCGATGACTGAGGGCTAGCTCTGCCTCGCCCGACGTCTTGGGGCTGGCTCCACCTCGCCCGACGACTACACCCTACTCCTTCATAATGATGAGTATAGGGTACGATGGGAAATTTGAGTCAACCATAGTACCGAGGACCATGCCCTGCACGCCTGTAGGAAAGTACCGTCAGGATACAACAGGATGGGCGCTTTAAGCCCTTCCCAGCCTGACAGAGCCTAAACAATGTTGTAGGCGCTGACTTTTGTCTTATAATGTTGTGGGTGCCACCATCGGCCCTCAAATGTGGATCCTAACAAAAGCATACGACAACCACTACAATCCCAAAGGGAACTCACATCATCTACAGTGATGGACTTATGGTCACTTCCTCGTCTACTCCCCATAGGGTCACAGCTCGGCACCCTAGCACGTCGCACCATCCATCAGTGTGGGATGGGATGTAGCCACTTACTGAATGAGGCCAGGGCACGACCCTATAAGGATCAGCGAATGTGCTATCCCTGACCTAGTCTGCCTTGTCAGCAGAGCAGGCCCAAGGGGAAAGGAAGACCTGGCTCCTTCAAAGGACCTTCTCTACCTCTGGTTTTTTCCTCTTTCTCCCATCTATAATCCCTACTCCCCCTTGGTCTATAAAAGGGAGGGCAGGGCACCCCACTAAGGGGACGGATCCATTCCACACATAATACACAGCCAAGTAGCAATAGAGCTCTTGGCATCCTTTCAACCTTTCCATCAGAGACTTGGGATCTGTTCCTCTCTCGACCGTTTGTACCCACTACTATGAACCTTTTTTGGTACTAATAACACGAGCAATAGCAAACTAGACATAGGGACATTCTACCCGAACCAGTATAAACCTTGTGTCCTTTAGTATACCATTCGAGCCTAACGTGCAATAAATATAAATTTACTAGTGGGTGTTTGTTCGAAACACCGATAGTAACACTCGACAAATAGCACACGACATCTATAGTGTCGACAAACAGTAGCTTTGTCGAGTGTTTTCTATCGGGCACTCGGCAAAGACTTTGCCAGAAGCTGATACCAACGCTTGGCGAAAAAAGTAGCATTTGTCGAGTGTCAAATTCTAGGCACTCGACAAACTTTGCTTCTTTGCCATGTGTCAACGCCCAAGCACTCGACAAACTTTTCTTCTTTGCCGTGTGTCAATGTCTAGGCACTCAACAAACTCTTACTACTTTGCCGTGTGTCACAGTCCAGCACTCAGCAAATGCTTACTACTTTGTCGTGTGTCAACGTCCAGGCACTTGGCAAACTCTTACTACTTTGTCGTGTGTCACAGCCCAACACTCGACAAACACTTACTATTTTGCCATGTGGCACAGTCTAGGCACTCGGCAAAGCCTGCACCTTTGTTGTGTGTCACATTTTAGGCACTCGGCGAACCCATCCCAGAATGTAGAATTTTGGCTTCTTTGCCGAGTGTCATAGCGCAGACACTTGGCAAAGAAGCCATTTTAGTCCCAGAATGCACAAAATTTTGCCACGTGTACACTTTTGCCAAGTGTTTTAACCCTGGCATTCGGCAAAAGGCCTCTTTGCCGAGTGTTACACTCGGCAAAGCTACCACAAATAATCAGTTTATTAGGTTCGGTCACAGCCATGTACCACATTTAAATAAACATCACATCCATCACAGATAGTTCACAATATACATCACAGGTAGTTCATATAGATATATCAACAACACATAAATACAAATAAACTTCATAATCACAAGTAGGTTCATTCACAACCACAAGTAGTCATAGGTAATCCACAAATGCAAATATAAATAAAATCACAAGTAGTCACTTAGGCCACGAGTTCCACTATGACAGGGCTACGTCATGAGGCTCATTCAATGCTGCCGATTGATGTTGCACAAAGGAGAAGAGATTGCATGTGTGAGACAAGATTAAACAACATGTATGGTCTCTCTGCTGCCTAACTAGTATAACCCTTGCAACTATTAGCAATATCTTCTTAGTTGCATTGTGCTCTAGTATGATTGCTTAAGTATTGGTTGGTAACAAACATATATCATTAGTCACTAAGTTTCTAGTGTCTTGGCATTTTTGTAAGATTGATTCTGCATAAACTAGATTATAAAGATTGTAAAGCGACTCACAGTGCCTAAAATAGTATTTGGAGCAAGTTGAGGAGGAGGGACTATAAATGGTGGTGGAGGTTGACCGATTGCAGCATAAACACGCCTCATATATTCAAACATTTGCTACTCCATCCTTTGCCGCTCTGCCTCCATCCTCTACCGCTCTGCCTCCATCTTCGCCTCTAGCTCCTCCCGGCGCCTCATTTCTTGGTCTAGCTAAGCCTACAATACTTCATCCCAATGTTACAATGCAATGCAAAAGTATGTAAAAATCAATGAACAATGAATAAAACAGAAATAACCTAGAGTGCGTTCATCTAGAATCGTGTAGAGTCCGGCCGTGGGCGTATCGCCGGACTGGAACCTGCGCTCCATGCTTGAATCTAGGAGAGAGTGGGAGTACTAGCCGTGTCGATGGTGCCATCGCCAATCTAGAACCGGCCATGCTTCTTGCCTCCTCCCGCCCTCATGACCACTTCTCCATCAAGGTCATGAGCGCTTGGATCGTACTCTGAGCTATAGACCTGCCTTGCCATCGATGTGTATCCATTGAGACAACTGTGGATGGACTCATTGCTGTACGCCGAGGGCTGGTCCTCTGGGTTGTAGGCAACATTGGACGTCGCCTTCCCCTTGTGGGCCAAAGTATATGCCATAAACTGGGAGCAAGGCTCACCACCATGTGACGTCGACTGCAAAAAAGCAATATGATTAGAAATTATGCAGAGTTGAGCGTTAGAATAAAGAAATCAATTTGCGTACCCATCTAGCCATGTATTCTGAGAGGTTGAGGTTGCCTTGATGGTGTGGTGCACCCAACATTAGCAAACATCGCTCCCGGCAAGCATTGTGATTGTCCTCCCATGCGGGCCACCTGTCCACCATCCGGGCCTAGCACTACAGATTGTAGGCGCACCACCATGGAGGCACCTATGTCATCAAGTATATGACATATAAGAAGATGAAATTAAGCGTAATTAATCCTAGAAAAAAGAAGTATTAATGTTCTATATTTACCTTCAGGTATTGTTCCAAGGTCAGGCTCATGGTTCTTGCTGCCCTTTTAGGGATCCTCTCTAAGAAATTCCATGTGGTATTGGATCATGGCCTGGATGCACGCCTTGTAGTGCATGTGCTTGATGAGTTTCTTGGCGGCTTTGTCAGCCACAACATCTACCATGCCCTTGTATCCCTCCTCGCATCTAATGAAATCCTACATATAGACGCGATGTATCCAGTCATTATTTCAAGAATGTCCAATCAATGCGATGTATTAAGCAATGTAGTGCGAGAAAGACTTACCCAAAGCTCGGCATTGACACGATGTGCCTTGTCGGCAAAACACCTGCCATCCTAATCAGTGGTGTCAGGGACAGCGGCATAGTGGCCCACGTGTAGGCCGGCTCGATAGTTCCACTAAACTGCACCAGGCCAGGGATCTTTTCCTTGATCAAAAGACCAAGGATGTTGTTCACATGGCGTGCGTGATCACCCCCACCAACCTTCCTCCAACCCCTGCCCAAGTGATTAAGAAAAAATATTAGTTTCTATTATAATTTTGAACATATCAAATGAAAAATTAGTGATAACATATAAAGTTACTTGTCTCCATCGGGTCGAATCAGCGGGTGTCTCTCAAGAGGTATCGGTCGCCTCGGGAGGGTCAAGGGACCTCACAAGCACACATGTGATAAAGTAGAGGAAGAGGTACCCCCTGTCTCCTCCTCCTCCACCCCTACCTCCTCCTCCACCTGTACCTCCTCCTCTACCTATACCTCCTCCTCCTCAGAGGATGAGTGAGTGGAAGGTAACTCAGACGATGATGAAGGTACAGGCGATGGTGGCCTCATCTTGCCTCCACCCTTCCCTCAACCCTTGGGTCTACCCTAAGGTCTCTTCCTAGACCCCTCAGCTGCATCAGACCCTTTACTCATCGCTGTCGCTTTTGAGTAAAGTGACGTAATCCTCCTCATACCGCCCACCATTGTTCAATCATCTACAATTAAAGAGAGTACACCAATTAGCATAGATAATACATTAAAATAGATGCAAAATAAACAAAACATACTTAGAAAATAACATGGTATGATAAATAATAAATCAATTAGCATGGATCATACATGTATTAGAAATAATCATCATCATCGGGATTAGCTAGATCATAGGTCTCATCATCACTATCACGCATGTCGATATAATCATCCCCATGCTCCGAAGGAGGAATGTCGTCATCACCGTCATTGCTTAAATGTAATCGCTGAAGTAATTCTAAGTCCTTCACATTCTGAACCTCGTCTCCGGCGTCCTCGTCAACTCCACTTTCATTGTCTACTTCCATACCTAGAGCTTCGGTTAAGTCTATCTCAAAACTCCCTTTGAGCCCATCTTCTTGAAAGAACTATCCGTCATATGTGTTGGAGTCTATGTTGTAATCTTGATTGTTTGTGACAGGTAGTTTACCGTGTGGCGATACCTTGTACACAACATCCCAACCCTTAAGACGGTCTACAGTTTGGCACGGGTATGAGGGATAATAAACTTGCATTGCCTATTGAGCCACAATATAGACACTGTCTCCTAGTAAGACGGATGATTGTCAAATTTCGACTAGCCCAAGATTAGGGGTCCGCCTCGCTACTTCAGGATCAAACCAATGGCATTTGAATATAACAGGATTAAGATGTTTGCAACCATGAAACATGAGTTCGTATATTTCTTCAATTCTTCCATAATACTCAACCCATCTAAGCCTTGCATAAAAACTCCGCTATTTGTGGTTCTTTGATTGGGCCGACTCTGCTCGTAGCTTGTTGTGTGAAAGCAATATCTATTCATGTCATAACCGGTAAATGACCTGACCCTATAGGCACAACCATCAGCAACCTGTCTCAACTCGGCACTCATAGACGCATTGGTTTGTCCCTACAAGTTCAAGCAAGGTAGTTCGTTATATTAGTCACACGTACGAGCCACTTGTAATGTCAAACTAAGTATGAGCCAAAATAGACAGTACCTTCTGTTTGAACCAAGAAATGAAATCAGGTATTCCATTTCCTGCACCCTCTCTAAGAAGGGTCGAAGTTTCCTGCGGGGTAGGTTCCCTTGATTCACACCAGAATCATTCATGAAATTCTCTGTACCAATGAGAAACAAGGGAGTTGGACACAGAATTGTGACTACTTGAGAAAAAGTTTGTTGAGAACTTAGAGCATGTATGGCTCCACTTCAGATAGGTTGGTCAACACATATAGTATAATAGTGCGCCACTGTTCATGTTTCAAGGTCTTGTTAGTCGCACCACTTGCACTTCCTAGTTGCCCTAGAAAAATGCTAAGGTTTGATTTATCTTCGCCAGCATTGTAATGAGGGGTGGATTATGCACGCTAGGAAGGTTGTCAGCATAGTATTTTATTGTGAAGTTTGACACCTCCTCCAGAATGTATGCCTCTACTATGAATGCTTCAATTTTGCACTTATTTTTACATTTAGTTCAAAGAACCTTTTGAAATCTCTCAATTGAATAGCACCAACGGCCTTGCACAGGCCTCCCCATTCGTGCCTCATATGGGAGGTACAAAATCAAATGCTACATTAGATTGAAGAAGTCAGGTGGAAAGATCTTCTCCAACTTGCAGAGCAACATAGGCGCCATTCTTTCCATGTCTGCAACCACGGTACGAGATAATTCCTTAGCACAAAGCTGGCAAAAGAAATTGCTCAACTTCACCAGCACTATCCAGACATGCTCGGGGACATAGCCTCGAACCATCACCGGCAGTAGCCACTCAAGCCATATGTGGTAGTCATGAATCTTGAGCTCGTTGATTCGCAAAGTAGCTAAGTTTACTCCCCTCTTTAGATTCACTGCATACCCATCAGGAAACATTAACGTTTGGAACCATTCTAGTACTTCCCACCTTTAGGCCCTCGTTAGAATGAAAGCAGCCTTAGGCTTTCTCCATGACTTCCCGCCTCTAGGAGGCGCCATATCTAGCTAGGTCTATTGCATAACCTCGTCTGATCCACTCTAGCCTTAACATTATCCTTTGTATTATCAGGAATGTCCATGATTGTACCAAAAATTGCCTCGGTGATATTCTTTTCAGTGTGCATTACATCAATATTATGTGGAAGTAGAAGGTCATCAAAATAGGGGAGGTTCCACAAGCATGACTTGTGAGTCCATGCCTATACAAAAAGTTCTAAAGTCAAACCCCAATTTGACCGTCACTTTGACTCCAAATCTTACCGGATCCTTCTCAACGCTACGATTCTTCTTCGGAGATGCTTTGGTTTGTAAACATCGTACGTGACAGATTATCCGAAACCTTCTCAATTTTTTACCACAGCCTCCACGTATGATATCATGAGATCTTGGCAAGTCTCATGATTTACAGACTTCGTTTGCTTTTTTTAGAATTTAAAAACCATTCGGCCACACGTTCGTAGTCGTGTTTCCTGAACAAGATGTTCGAAATTTCTATTCATTTCCCAGGTAAGGCCTCACACCGGACTCAATAACATGAATATAATTTTTCTACTCATTTTATTCTATTATTTGAGTCACTTGTAGTTTGAATTTGACTTATACAAAAAAATCCTTGAAATGCAATAAATTAATTAAATATAGCAAACGGTTCCAGAAATATATCAAATCTTAACATGGAGTACCACATATTGTAAGTAGAGAGTAGAAAAAGTTTCAAGGACAGAAGTGAAAAACTTATTATTTCATGCAGTTTGTCGCTCAAATTCAATGTATATCAATTAAAATTCTATAATTGCACTTAATAAATATAATAATCAAACGAATCCAAAAAATTACCAAAATTACACATGAATCAATCTATGTTTTCTATTGCCTATACAAAAAGTTCTGAAGTCAAACCCCAAATCGACCGTCACTTTGACTCCAAATCTTACCGGATCCTTCTCAACGCTACGATTCTTCTTCGGAGATGCTTCGGTTTGTAAACATCGTACGTGACAGATTGTCTGAAACCTTCTCAATTTTTTACCAAGGCCTCCACATATGATATCACGAGATCTTCACAAGTCCCATAATTTTCAGACTTCGTTTGCTTTTTTAGAATTTAAAAACCATTCGGCCACACATTCGTGGTCGTGTTTCCTGAACAAGATGTTCGAAATTTCTTTTTATTTCTCTGGTAAGACCTCAAAATGGACTCAATAACATGAATATTATTTTCCACTCATTTTATTCCATTATTTGAATCACTTGCAGTTCAAATTTGACTTATACCAAAAAAATTCTTGAAATGCAATAAATTAATTAAATATAGCAAACAGATAGAGAAATATACCAAATTTTAACATATAGTACCACATGTTGTATGTGGAGAGTAGAAAAAGTTTGGAGGGTAGAAGAGGAAAAAAGTTTTGGATTTGCCGAGTTCCTATAAAAACACTCGGCAAACTTATAAGTTTGCCGAGTGCTGGCGAAAAACACTTGTCAAAGTAGAACTTTTGGTAACGGCCGGCACGCCGTCAGACGGCCATCGCACGTGCCGGTCACGTGATAGTATTGTGTCAAGTGTCAATTAATTGTCGAGTGCCATCTTGTTGTTTGCCAAGTGTCTGATATACTACACTCGGCAAATCGGTTTTTTTACCGAGTGCAATATTTATGCCGAGTGTCTTATTTAGTACACTCGGCAAATCAGCTCTTCGCCGAGTGTCTGATGAAATGCACTCGGCAAACCAAAAAACACTTGGCATATTTACTGTTTCAGATAGTGTCTTAACTTGGTCTCTTACATTATCCATTGAATCTTCTATTATCTTCTTGACACGATACATGTCCTCTCTATCCATTATCTGACAACAACCGATGGTATCGAATAGAACAGGTTCATAACCTTAGGAAATGCAAACACACTTAAGAAAACATTTGTGTGAGATGGATTCCTCTGCAGAGTGGTACTTACAAAATTAATTTTGATGGGGCCTTTATTATCAGGGCAAGCTGCAGTGGTAGTAATCGTAGGGAGTAGTGACGGGCAACCTTTACTGACCTCTCATGCAGATCAATTTTTCACTGCAGGGACGCGGAAGAAGTGGATGGCATGTCTTGTCTTGATGGTATCCAATTTGCAGCTCGGTGGCCTGAGGCCCATTTCATCCTTAAATAGTGCCTGCGTTGTGGAGAGAAGCTTAAGGTGCAAAGCCAAGATCGCTGCATGGTGTGGCCTCTGATCCGGGAAGCTATTCATGTAGGTCGCCATCTTCATCAGCTGGAGGCCTCTAGGATTAGTAGGGAGCAAAATAAAGTTGCGCACGAGCTTGTACATTTAGCATTTAGTTTAAGAGAGAGTCGAGCTTACCATTCTTTGCTTCCTGACTGTGCTCGTTTGTAAGGACACTAGAGCATCTCCAAGAGTTTTCAAAATCCACTTCCAATCTTGATTTTTTTTGACAAGATTCAAAAAAGTCGCTCTCCAACATCTCCTCATCTCAACTCCAATGTTTCTACACATAGGAAAATAGATCTAATCGCGTGGAAATATACGCGCACGTATTGATCAGTTAATTTCTAGCGATGAAAGGACGTGGGAAAAAATAAGGAGTATGACAAAGTTCTCAATGCATGTAAATATACAAGAGAGAATGGAAAAATAAAAGTGGTAGGGGTGATTTAAAAATAGTATGATATTCATAATGCAAAATTCCATTATATCTTGTAAGAGCAGGATTTTGGAAAGGATTAGAGAAACCTAATAAATATGTTGGCACACAGGATTACCGGCTCAGGTGAGTGAACCACTCACCAGTCTTGTCGAGCACCCTTTAGTGTTGTCGAGCACCCACTAGCCGTGCCGACCACGAACAAGCGTTGTCCATCCCCACACACTATGGCTAGAGCTAGAAAAAGAAGAGAGAACAGAGCATGCACACACAGTACAAGACACCAGTGTTGGAAGAAGCCATGTCTGAGAAATGGCATATCTGAACTCTCTTTATTGAGTTGCCGTGGTAATCTATTTATACAACTCTATCCATCTAGTTCTAGTACAGCGCACATGCTGTAACAGTAACTAGATAACATACATGGCTGACTCTACGCCGGCCTCTGCATGTGCCTACAGTGCTATAGGTGAACCGTGTGGCGCTTGCACCTGCAGCGGCTACAGTATCACAGCAGGGGCCTTTTCGACGTCGTCTTCCCTTGTTGTATTCACATAAGGTAGCAGTAGATTATCTAACAATCTTCCCCTAATCCTACTGCTAACCCTTGTACCCCCTCCATGCTGATCATCTAATTCAGCTCCGTGAGTCGAAGACGTCCGAGCGGCATGGTGAGGACGTCCACGAGTTGCCAACCAGTTTCAACGAACTCGATGACGATCTGCCCTCTATTGACATAGTCCCTGAGGAAGTGGGATTTTCACGTCGATGTGTTTGCTCCGGTCATGTAGAACCGGATTCTTCACGAGGGCGATGGCGGGCTAGTTGTCCACCATCAGTGCTGGTGGGTGAGCTTCCACACCTGTCAACTTGCCCAGCAGCCGGCGTAGCCACACAACTTGGCACGCTATTGTGGCCGCCGCTACGTACTCCACCTCACACGTAGATAACGCCACCACCTTCTATTTCAGTGACAACCATGAAATTGGGGCCGACCCAAGGAAGACGAGCACCCCAGAGGTGCTCCATCGCCCGTCGATATCCCCCATCATGTCTGCATCATTGAGCATAGTGAGTTGCAGCCTACTCCTGCTGGTCTTTGAGAAAATGATCCCATGATCCACCATCCCCTTGACGTAGCGTAGTAGCCGCTTCACCGCAGCCTAGTGATCCTCTCTGGGATCTTCCATGAAGGGACTGAAATAGCCCACAGCGAACGCAATGTCCGGCCTCATGTGGACTAGGTAGTGCAGACCGCCGATGATGCTCCGATAGACTGTCGCATCCACCTTCGCCGCGGTGTTGGCCTTCGTCAACTTCAACCGCTCCTCCATTGGAGTCACGCATGGCTTGCACTCAGTCATGTCGCTCCTCTCCAACAACTTGGAGGCATACACGCTCTGATCGAGCGTGAGTTCCTCCTTCCCCTGTCTCACCTCGATACTGAGGTAGTAGGAGAGTGCGCCGAGATTGCTCATTCAAAAACAAGCCACCATCTCGCGCTTGAAGTTGTTGATGTCCTCCATGCACACGCCGATGACGATCAAGTCATCCACATACATGCCGACGATGAGCTCCTCCTTCCCCCGTCGCCGCGTGTAGAGCGCATGCTCAGTTGCTCACCTTTGAAACCTAAGCTCGCCCAGCGTGGCGTCAAGCTTAGCATTCCATGCTCGAGGGGCCTGCCGTAGCCTATAGAGCGCGTTGTGTAGTCGGAGCACCCTGTGCTCCTCTCCCTTGATGGCAAAACCTAGAGGTTGCCTAACGAAGATCATTTCTGCCAGTTCGCCATTGAGGAAGGCCAATTTAACATCCAAGTGATGGATGCGCCAGTCCTTTGCTGCTGCCAAGGCTAGTAGGAAACAAACCGACTCCACGCGCGCTACTGGCACAAAGACCTCCTCCAAGTCTATGCCCTCATGCTGAACAAAGCCTCAGGTGATGAGGCATGCTTTGTGCTTGATAATAGCACCGAGCTCGTCCCGCTTGACCTTGTACACCCACTTTAGGCTGATCGGACGACATCCTAGAGGTGGATCGATGAGCTGCCATGTCTCATTTTCGTCGATCACCTTCATCTCCTCCAGCATCACCCATCGCTAGTTTCCATCCTGCTCGGCTAGCGTGAACGTGGGTGATTCTGCTACACTGACGAGTAGCAAATCTACGTCATTACAGCCAACCAGCCAGTCCTAAGGGTCCTGTGCCTCCGACGATGTTGTCCATCCTACGGAACCACACCTCCTCACCTTTGTGGAAGGCATCCATGAACTCAATGATGTCACTTGGAGGTGAGGCGAACTCGATCAACATCGATGGAGTTCCTTGTTCCACCGGAGTGCTCGGCACAACACCTGGATTGTTCGACGCCCTAGTTGTAGTGCTCGGCACTACTTCCAGACAGCTCGTCACTACTCCTACAGTGCTCGGCACCACTATAGGAGTGCTCAGCCTCAGTCTTGGAGTGGTCGGCACCACTACAAGACCTCTTGGCTCCACCATGGGAGTGCTTGGCACCCATCCTAGAGTGGTCGCCACCACTACAGAACCTCCCAGTGCCACTCCTAGCGTGTTCGGCGTCCCTCCAGGAGTGCTCGGCACTCCTCCTAGAGTGCTCGGCATCCCTCTCGAAGTGCTTGGCATTACCCCAAGAGTGCTCGACTATGCCGCTGGAGTGCTCGGCACCCATTCTAGAGTGTTTGGCACCTCTTCCCTAGTGTCTCCACCACCGTGGATGACCAGGTGCTTGACGATGAAGGTGCTAGTGAAGCCACCAACTTCCCTTGTGCTCGGACTGGTCCAGTCCTAAGTCGCCTTCTCATCGAACATGACGTCGCATGAGACAAGCACCTTGTCTCCGCGTGGGTCATAGAGCCGGTATGCCTTGGTACCCTCCGCATAGTCCACGAACACAATCGGTGTGCTCCTGTCCTCTAGCTTGGTGAGGTTTGGCTTCATCTTCCTGATGTGGCTGATGCAGCCGAATGTTCAGAAGAAGGACACGCTCGGCTTGCGCCCATACCAAGCTTCAAACGACGTCTTGCTCGTTAGGGTTTGGTTAGAGCCTAGTTGAGGATAAACACTGCCGTGGTCACTGCCTCCCCCCAAAACCTTGTTGGCATGCCTTTGGCCTTCATCATGGATCGGGCCATGCCGACCACCGTCTGGTTCCGTTGCTCCACCACGCCATTCCATTGTAGTGAGTATGGCATGGTGTGGTGTCGCACCACACCCTGATCTGCGTAGAAAGTAGCGAACTCCACCGAAGTGAATTCATCGCCATGATCAGCCCTTAGCACACGAAGCTTCTTGCTGCTCTCAGCCTCTGCGTTCATCTTAAACTTCTTGATCGCCACTGCCGCTTTGTCCTTGCTCGTCAGGAGTTGTAGACACATGTAGCGACTGCAATCATCCATGAGCAGGAGGAAGTACTGCCGACCACCGTTTGTAGCTAGCATGATCAGCCCATAGAGGTCGTCATGGATGAGCTCGAGAGCATCCTTCGCATGATACTAGGCCGCCTTTGGGAATGGTAGCCTCCTCTGCTTCTTGTCTAGGCAGCTGTCACATAGCTCGCCTCCATGTTTCATGTGGGGTAGCCCCCAAACCATCTTCTCTAGCCGACCAAGTGCGTCGAAGCTGAGATGTTCGAACTGGGCATGCCACATCCATGGTACCTCGGTATGCCTTGCCACCAGGCACATTGGCTACTCTACCTTTAGGTCGAGTAGGTACAACTGGTTCAGGGACCTCTTCACCTTGGCGAGAAGTCGCTGCTCCTAGTCCCTAATCCTAAGGACTCCATCCTTGATCAATACCTCGCTACCATGCTCATCTAGCTGACCAATGCTGATGATGCTAGAACACTGCTGCAGGATGTAGTATACATCCGTTAGTGCGCGGTGCTCCCTGTTCTAGCACCTGAAGATAATGGTGCCACGCCCTTGGATTGCCACCCTTGAGCCGTCACCAAACTTCACCGTATCGGTAACATCGTCGTCAAGCTCGGAGAAGGATGCCTTGGAGCCCATCATGTGGTTGCTGGCACCGAAGTCCAGATACCACCATTGCTCCTAGTCGGTGCCCAAATGTCAGAGGTGAACTTGGGCACATGGTTCATCGAGGTTGCGGTCTTTAGGGTCTTCCCAGGTCCTTCCACCGTCGTTGCCTCTTCCCTCTCCTTGGCCTCGACGTCGTGCAGTGCACAGAACATCGCCATCAGGATAGTGGCCTCATCCTCATCATCAACTTGCACCAGGTGAGCCTGAGCCTTCTTCTCCTACTTGCGATTTGGGCACTCCCATGCCCAATGGCCCATCTTCCCGCAATGCTGATAGGCGTTGGGGTTGACCTGCTTCTTCTCCAAAGAAGCCTTGCCACGGCACTTGCCATCGCCACCGTGGCTGGAGGAGGCTGCCTTCCTAGAGTTCCTCCAAGCAGTCCACTCCTCTTCCATTAGTAGGAGTTTCTTGCTGTCCTTCGTTGTTGTTGCCTGCTCTAGGCGCTCGTCCACCACCCGTAGACACCCTATCACATCCTCAATGGTGAGGGTGGACAAGTCCAGCATCGTCTCCATGGAGATAGTGATCTAGATATACTTTGCCGGCATGGAGTGGAGGTACTTGGAGACCGCCTCCTCTTCGTCAATGGTGACTTCGTGGCTCTTTAGCTTACTAATGAGCATCTGTAGGCGAAGGGAGAAGTCCTCCACCATTTCACCAACCTTGAACTTGAGGTTGGCATACCCCTGCTTCAGAAGCTAGGCCGTCACCTTCTTTGCGCAGTCGGAACCGATGCGCATCGCCGCAATAGCCTCCCACACCTTCTTAGCCGAGCTCTTTGCCCCCAACGGCTCCCTATACTCCACCGGTACAACAACAAAGATAGCCTCCAACACTAACATGTCATCCTCCTCATTGTCAGTGCCCTTGTCAATATCATTCCAGAGCCGTTGTGCTCTGAGCTTGACCTTCATGGTCACCGACCACTCTCCATAGTTGGTGTGAGTCAGCATCGGCCAACTAGTGCCGCTGACCTCCTGCACCATGCGAACAACAACCTTCGGTCATGGCTGGGTAGCCACAGCAGTGCCACTGCTGTCGCCCATCTCTGAACCGCCCATCATCACCAGCGGTTAGTCTAGTGATGGCGCTTGTACGGCTCCGATACCACTTATTGGACCACAGGATCACCGGCTCAGGTGAGTGAACTACTCACCAGTCTTGCTGAGCACCCGCTAGTGTTGTTGAGCACCCACTAGCTATGCCAACCAAGAACAAGTGTTGTCCGTCCCCACACACTATGGCTGGAGCTAGAAGAAGGGAGAACAGAGTGTCAACATAGAATTTTGTCCTATGCCGAGGACACACGAGCAAGCCGGAAGGGTACGCTCGATGGAGCTGAGGATCCGCCTAGCTTTAGCATAGAGATGGTTGATCCTACGCACTCCTCCCAAGACATGCCAGTCAATTTGACCCAACAATTAACAAGGAGAGAAAGTTTATCAGTAATTAAGGGCAGAATGTACCAGTGTTGCCAGACAGTCCCGAATGTGCGGCTCTGAGAGCCGACATGAAAGGAGATCGACTAAATAGTCGATTTTGACATATTCATAAGAATAAATCGATTAAAGCTCATGGGGTTGTGTAAGAAGAACCAGTTATCATTCTGGATGAATATCATTGTTTAGATAGATATTAGTCACTGGCAAAAGGATATCAACAGTAATTAATTCATGCTAAGCCAATAACTACAAGTAACCGAACTCCTTTTATGAAAGAAACAGTTCATCATCATTCAACCGTTTAATAGAAATAAATCTAATGAACATATTAGATCTCATCTATCGCTCTAACCAGTGGGGCATGAGAAAGAATCATGCAGGCCATAAAAACAACAATAGACTCGACGACCCTAACTTATTACTAATATCAGTGGGGCTTGAGATAGAATCATGCAAGCCGTAATACAATAATAAGATCATGGGGCTAACACATCTTTCAACATATTGCTACTTCAACGATCTCATGATGTGAACTGTTCATGAAAGCGCTCGATATCGGCTAAACAGTCGATTCAGACATAGCGCACAGTTAAGGTCATGCCCTCTTAGGAACAGATCTACCAAATAACAATCCCACTCTACAATGCTAATAGTGGGGTGTGAGGCAGAATCACACAGGTCATGATAACGGGCCGTGAATCGATTTTCGCTAGCCAATAGATCTACTCAAAATCAGACACGCCTTAACCGCTCGCTATGTACGATCAAGATTGATATAAAACAGCCGATAAAACATAACTCATCGTTTAAATTGTAGATTAGATTAAATTTTAGATCAACAAATGATGAGTTAAAAAGGATATAAGGCCAATCTAGATCAATCCCAATCGAGCAAAGTGATATTGCTATAATTAAATAAACAATGGAAGCAATAAGCAATATCGGTAACTTAATGAATCTATCCGAAGGAACGCCGCCCTTAGATAGAGCCAATAACTTGACCTTGATCAAGTTCGAGCAGTGGAGGTCGACCGGATCGATGCAACCATACTTGAACTAGACAAGAGTCGATAACTAACTCATACCAGAGTCACAGTGGAGGTAGACCAGATCGATGCAGCCATACGAACAGAGGTATAAGCCATGACGATACTTACAAACAAGCAGTGGAGGTCGACCGGATCGATACAGCCATACTTGCTGAAGAACTCACCGAGATCTACTCTACTCCTACTCCTAAGGGGTGGCTGGAGCCAAAAAAAAGTAAATAACTGGTATTTGATTGATTATGTCTCTTTTACAATAGCCGGGTTTTGATATTTATACCCGAGACCTACGCACGACTCCTGTCTAAGCACGACTTATCACAATTTTGACGCTAGAGAAAACATTCCTAATTTAAGATAACTTGGACTTTAATCTTTCCCTTTTTTGTAGAGTCTAACATGTCTTGTCCTGGTGTCGATCATAACCTTTGTCGTTATCTGCTGGCGCTATCTGAAGAAAACCGATTCTAGTTTTGCATTCGAATCAGCTAGTTCCGATCTGCACGCAATTGATCCCTTGATGATATGATCTTGGGAGTTTTTGAGTCCATGTGACTCTTCTTCCAAATTCTGGTGTAAACACATGCCCCCTAATTTTGGGATAAAAGTAATTTTATTCTAAAATTATCATATATGTGCCCCTGATAGGTCCGTAGTCATGGGTAAAGAATCTTGATCTGGGGTCCACTGTTTGTCGCCATCTATGTTAGCTCATGAGCCCATGCATCAAAACTTTTATGAGAGCATCATTGCTTCATGGGCACTTGGATTCATCCTTCTAGGCCGGCTATAAAATATCTATCCGACCCTAGCAAGAGCAACTTAACAATTCAGCCATGTTTCTCTTCTATCTGCTTCCTTGAGTGCTCCTAACTCTGCTGGACCCTCCATGGTCTATCCTTTTGCTATGAAGATCTTGAGTGATTAGAAGAATTCTTGTGTATAGGGTGATTGTGTCGCTCATTCTGGTGCCTCGTTGAGCGAGAAGACCAGCTATTGCGGTTAGAAGAATTCTTGTGATATCACCTGAGTCTTCTTTCCATGCTCACAAAGCTGTTCAAGTGTTTGCGAGGGCTAAAATGTGTGGACACCTTTCCCTAGTTTGCTCCTCCAAACGCCCACTAGGAAAGCCATAGGCTTTTTCCCATAGTCCCTCAATTTACCGAGAAATCGGCTGAGCATATGTTAGGCGGGCAACCTTTCCTCTTCTCTGGCACAATTTTATCAATGGGCCGATGTTGATTCGGTTCACAATGACCTTTGGCCTTGTGGGGACCCAAACTCCCTTCAATCCAAAGAAGCCTTGATCGGTTGATCTCTGGTTAATGTAAATCCTTCGTATCCATCCCATGATATTTTGTAATTTGGGGAAGCAATAAGTTTGAGTCTGTTATCTCTTGATATTCATCCCCTGAATTCTCAGAGTGCCGATCCGCTTCCATTTCTAATTCCAATTTCACACCCCCGACGAAATCTATCTTCTCGCCTTCCTGGGCTATATATACGGGCCACGGTCGTGGATTGAAACAACCCATTTTGTCTCAAACCTTCTGCACCCTTAGTACAATTCCTATTTTCCCCATAGGTTTGAGATCATGGAGAACAGCAAGAGGTCTACCGAGGAGGCCCTCAATGGATCTATATCATCGCGCCAGCACCTTCATCGCCAAGAGGGTGCAACTCGGGCTGCTCCCATCGTTCCAGAGCAAAGGGCCAACTCTGTTTAGCCTTTGGGGTCACCTTCAGCACCAATTCACCACTATCTCCCCTACTACCTAAGGAGGTAGATCAGTAATGACGATCTGCTTGCCTCCATAGATTAGACTGATCAGAACCTGGCCAGCTGCCTCTCCCTCGTAGAATCAGCTTTGGCCATGATTCAAGGCCAACCATCTCTTGAGGCTAGCCCGGTGGAGGAAAGGTTGGCTAGAGCTAAAGCCAGAATCGTGGGTGAGACACCTACCACAATTTTCTGTCTTCTTCTTAATTTTGCTTTCAAGATTTCTTATCATTCTTTCCTTAAATCTTTTTAGATCTAACTGCTCAGTTGGAAAGTCTTTGATCAGTTGCGGATCACACGGTGGGATTTGTCAATGCCAGGGGCGCCGTTCTAGTGCTTCACTTGCATAACATCCTGAACCATGTTAGGGAGGTCGCTCTTCATGGCGATCGTCATGGTGCGGCCATGGTGTTGGCTACCGCACAAGCCCATTCTGGCCATAATATTTGTCTTCTTCCCCACGGTTTTCTAGACGTGACGCACCCTGGGGAGCATGAGCATTTGGTTGAGGATTTTTCTAGCACCGCCAACTCTATAGCCTTCAACACCCTGGGCGATGATATAGTAAGCAAAGTGTTTTTGGCCAGTAGCTTGTAATAGGTGATATTTAGCAAACAATTTCTTCGTCTTAAGTGATTTTTCCTTTGTTTTGTACTTCATAAACATCACTTCATCTGTGTTTGCTTTGCTTCTATAGGCGATATGCATCGTACCGGCTTTTACAACTTTGGGCTTATTTTTTGCACTATAGGCGATACCTTTCTGATATCGGCTATCAGAGCTGACGACTGAACAAGCTGGTTATTAAGTATTAATTCAAACGCTAGGGTATTATTTCTTTAGATATTTCTCATTGATTGCTCGGCCAAATTCTTCCTCTCCCCTTAGTGTTTTCAAAATATAAGCATTACCAGGCGCACAAGGTTTGATCCGATAAGGTCCTTCCTAGTTAGGTGACCATTTGCCAAATTTACTGTCCTTTGACCCGATTGGCAATTTTACTTTCCAAACCATGTCTCCTTTAGAGAATTGGTTAATCTTGACCTTTTAATTGTAATATTTTGCAACCCTTAGTTTGTTGGCTTTGATATTTTCAAGAGCACATAGCTGAAGGCAACTCAAGTCCTCCAAATTGTCTATCATAAGATTCTTATAGACTTCGGCTAACAAATCATTCTGCAGTGTAATGCGCCTTGATCTAGTTCAAACTTTCCAAGGAAGAACTGCATTATGGCCATGCACAAGTTCATAAGGCGGCATTTTAATTGATCCATGATAGGCCATTCTATATGCCCACAGTGCCTCATTTAGCATCGAATGCCACTTCCTTGGTTGTTCCTCGATCTTTTTCTTGATTAGCCTGATCATAATCTAGTTGGACGCCTCTGCCTGGCCATTAGCCTGAGCATAGTAAGGAAAGGAATTTAGTAGCTTGATTCCCATACTAGCAGCAAAATCCCCGAACTCTTCTAATGTGAACATTGTCCCTTGATCGGTAGTCATAGTTTGAGGAATCCCAAAACGACACACAATGTGCTCCCTAACAAAATCAATCATGTTCTTTGAGGTTACTGCCTTCAAAGGAATTGCCTCAACCCATTTAGTGAAATAATCTATTGCTACCAATATGAACTTATGTCTTTTGCTTGAAGGTGGAAAAATCTGGCCAATTAAATCAATTCCCCAACCTCGAAATGGCCATGGCTTGATTATTGGATTCATGGCTGACGCGGGCGATCTCTGGATATTACCAAAACATTGATAGTCGTGGCACCCCTTGTAATATTCAAAACAATCTTCCAATATCGTTGGTCAGAAATATCCAGTTCTACGAATGATCCACTTCATCTTATAAGCTGATTGATGAGCTCCACATATATTTCATGCACCTCGCCCATCAACACCTTGCTTCTTCTTGGTTTAAACATTTGAGCAACACCTCATCGACTGTTTTATAATATAATTGATCATCTAATAAAAAATACTTAGCCGATTTATATCTTAGCTTTCTAGTAACTTTCTGAGATGGATCTCTAAGGTAATCGGCTATTTTGACCCGCCAATCATTACTTGAGGCTTCACTACTCAAGACATCTTGAAACATTTGATATTCTGATGCACTTTGAGCTAGACAATTAGCCTCTTGGTTTTGTGCTCTCGGAATATGTTGGAAAGAGACATGAAGAAACTCCTTGAGCAAGTTTTGGCACTTATCATAGTATCCTTTCAAAGTCTATTCTTTGCACTCATATAGGCCGATCAACTGATTAATAATTAACTGTGAATCTCCAAATACTTCAATTGTTGCAGCCTTTACTTCATGAAGAAGTTGAAGTCCCTTAAGAACAGCTTCATACTCCACTTGATTGTTAGTAATCATTGGTTCAGTTGGAAGAGCAAACTCAAAACTTGTCCCTTGAGGCAAAATAATAACAATACCAATGACACCACCTTGCTTGCATGATGATCCATCAAAGAATAACGTCCAAGGAATCAGCTCTACATAACCAATGCTTGGCTTATGATGCTGGGTGACAAAATCAGCCATTATTTGTCCCTTGACTGCTTTAGCCAATTCATACTTCAAATCAAATTCTGATAACGCAAGAATCCACTTTCTCACTCTTCCATTCAATATTGGCATTGATAACATGTGCTTAACCACATTAGCCTTGGAAACAACTGTACACTTGGCCAATAACAAGTAGTGTCGCAACTTAGTGTAAGAGAAATATAAGCACAAGCATAACTTCTCGGTGGGAGAATATCTTGTCTCTAGATCCAGTAGTCTTTTACTCAGATAGAAAACAACTCTCTCTTTTCCTTCAAATTCTTGCATCAAGGCCGATCCAATTGTCTTGTTATCAGTCGATATGTATAACTTAAAAAGCTTACCTTGCTGAGGAGGGACCAGCACAGGTGGACGCTTCATGTATTCTTTTATCTCTTCAAATGCTTTCTATTGTATGTCACCCCACTTGAATTCTTGATCATTCTTCAACTTCAACAAGGGAGAAAATGGTAGGATCCTTTTCGACAAATTTGAAATGAATCTTCTGATGAAATTGATCTTACCAAGCAGAGATTGCAACTCTATTTTGGTAGTCGAGGGAACTGCCTCATCAATTGCTTTTACGCTTTTCTGCCCAACTTTGATTCCTCTCTCGTGGACCATGAATCCCAAGAATTGTCCAACTGATACTCCAAAAGCACATTTATTAGGATTCATCTTTAAACCATGTTTTCTTATGCATTCTAGAGTCTCTCGCAAGTCAGCCAGGTGCTCTTTGTACCCTTTGGATTTTATCATCACACCATCAATATAGATTTCAATAATCCTCCTGATCAACTTATGGAAAATGTAATTCATCGCCCTTTGATAAGTTGCACCGGCATTCTTTAGACCAAAGGTCATCACAACCCACTTGAACAGACCGATTGCGTCGGGGTATCTGAAAGCGATCTTTGCTATATCTTCCTCAGCCATGAAAATTTGGTTGTATCCTGCATTACCATCCATGAAGCTAATAACCTTGTGCACAGCTACTACATCCACTAACATATCAGCTATCGATATCGGATAACCATCCATGGGTGTGGCTTTGTTCAGATCCCTGAAATCGACGCAAACTCTTAATTTTCCATTTTTCTTATATATAGGGACAACATTCGATATCCACTCTGCATATCGGCATGGTCGGATAAATTTTCCTTCCAGTAACCTTTCAGTCTCCTTTTTTATATCATCGAGCACGTTCGGGTTGAATCTCCTTGGAGCTTGTTTAAACGGCCGATATTCAGGTTTGATTGGAAACTGATGTTCAACAATTGATCGGTCTAAACCAGGCATCTCATAATATTCCCAAGCAAAGCAGTCATTAAATTCCTTTAATAAATCAATTAATTCTCGCTTATACTCTATATCCAACTTAGAACTTA
The DNA here is from genome assembly GCF_019320115.1 of Miscanthus floridulus. Lineage (NCBI taxonomy): Eukaryota > Viridiplantae > Streptophyta > Magnoliopsida > Poales > Poaceae > Miscanthus > Miscanthus floridulus. The sequence continues at coordinate 70,623,323 of NC_089595.1, read as the reverse complement.
CATACGTCGGCCAAGGTCTATCTCCAGACCAATATCTACTTCTTCCAATTCATCGGCCGACGTGAAGCCATGTCCTAGTTTGCCATCTGTACCATCTATCAGATTATCCATTAATATAAATCTTCAAAGCTAACTACTTAGATCGGCTATTGGCTTTCACCATTGACTCTGAATTCTGATGGCAGCAGAAAAGCCATTTGGATATTAGCCGATGGTTGCTTTCTATCGGCTGTCTGCTTAGTAAGCCATACTTGTGGTTTACCGGATGCCTAAGCCTATTCCAACTCCTTATTCCTTAGGCGTTGCACCCTTCTCTTCTGGCTTCTTGTTAAACCTCTTGCACACTATTGGCCTTCCTGCCGAACATATTTTCCTTCGTTGCCTTCTTCTCCATGATCAACCCAGTTTTGGTCAACAATTCGCTTTCTAAGCCGATCATGAACACTTCCATTTTTTAAGCACCGATCCATGTTATTATGATGATATGCATCTTGAGTATGGATAGACCGGCGGTTGGTTTGAGATTGCCTAAACTCCTAATACTAATTGCTGCATTCTAGACAGTCATGTTTGGTAGGCAACTTCAAACATTCATTCCAACAATGCCTGAAGAAAGGACAATTCCAATGTGATTCGGCTTGTTTCCTTTCATACATTTCTCTTTCCAGTTGACGCTGGTATTCTTGATCCTTTAACCAACGCTGATAATCCTTTTCCTTCTATCGCTGCCACTTATTCAACAGAATCTAAGATGTAACTTGTGGCTTTGTTGTCCCTGCTTTTGATGTTCCTCCCTGCTCATATCGCCTCTTTTGCTCATCGCGACATCTCTTAATTTCCCTATATTCGTCGACTGATATTTGCATCTTGGGATCGACTATTCTGGCTTCTTTTGATTTGATTGATGTTAGGACCTTAGTCTTTCCTTTGAGTAGCCCAGCATCAACCATATTTTGCTTTCCTAGGAAAGGATTATCATCAACTTTCATTTTCTGAGGCATATCAAATTTGAGCCTCCCTTATTGAATAGCCCTCTGTATATGCTGCCGAAAGATTCTGCATTCATTAGTGGAATAAGAAGTAGTGTTATGGAACTTATAGAACTTCTTATTCTTCAACTGATCAGGGGGTAACATAACATAACCATCAGGCAGTTTGATTTGTCCTTTCTCAAGTAAGAAATCAAAGAGCTTGTCTAATTTGGTGACATCAAAGTCATAGCTCTCCTCGACTCCTCTTCCCCAAGGATTTGGCACCATTACTGTTTTCTTGCCTTAATTCTATTAACCTACAACAACCTCTTCTTCTTCATCTTCATAGCCGTCATCAACTGAGTAAGGATTGTAAGCCTCGGCCACTGTGATACTTTTCTAAAATTGGGTCTCTGTGCATACTCTGGAATTGTCTATTAAGCGTGGCCACTCGTTGAGCCAATTGACCCAAGTTGTTAAATTCTTGTCCTAGTAGCTTTTCTTTCCACATTGGCAGCATTCCTTGAATAGCTAAAGCAGCTAGTTGATCATCAGCCAAGTTTAAGGAGAAGCATAAGTTCCTAGTCTCTCGGAACCTCTGAAGAAACTCAGTGCCTAATTCATTAGTCTTCTATCTTATAGTTGTCAGATCAGTAATCTTCTTTTCTCCAGTCCTAGTGTAAAAATATGTATGGAACTTCTTCTCTAGGTTGGCCCAATTGGTAATGGAATTGACTGGTAGTGATGAAAACCAAGTGAAGGCTGGCCCTGATAGAGATAAGGAGAAGAAAAGAACTCGATGGGCATCCTCAACTGATGCTTCGCCCAATTGTGTAAGATACCGACTGACATGTTCTATCATGCTTGTACTATCTTGGCCAGTGAACTTAGCGAATTCTGAGAGCTTGTAATTTGTGGGAAGAGCGACCAAATCATACCATTCTGGATATGGATGTTTGTACGAAAAGGTCAGCCCTTTTGGCTTTAGACCGAACTGATTTTTTATCATCTCAGTCACCTTCAGCAGCAACTCATCAGCATTTGAATTTGGATTTCTCTGTACTTGCTGACCCATCTGTGGACTAAAATCCCGTGTGCCATAATACCCTAGATTTGGAATCATGTGAAAGGTATTATAGTTTGATCCATAGTGATATCCTTGTCGAATCTCCATCTGCTGGGTTCTTTGCTGGCTTACTGCTTGAAGTCTCTCATTATAGACATAAGGATCTATATCTCTATGGATCCTTTGCATTGATGGTGCTATTTTCTGAGTCGACGACGGTATGTGGCCTGATGTGCCAAAATTGATCACCTAGTTCTGATCTTGCCCCGCTGGCTATTGCACATGTTGTACTGATGGTCCAGCATTATACTGTATCTGATTTGTAGTAATTCCTTGAGTCTATTCAGATGAACCCTGAACTACCTGGACGTCACCATTACCAGCCGGCGTTGCTTCTTGATGGCTGGTACTGACTTGATTAGTCCCTTGGGTCAATGGATCCAGAATGTTGTAATAAGCCGGCCTAGCTTGACCAATTGGACACCTATGAATCACTTCTTTCATGGCGTTGTGGAATGTGTCCAAGAAAACTTCATTCTGGCTTGATATGGCATCACGAATAGATTTGTCTACAACCTCCATAAAGAAACGTCTATCTTTAGCTTCAGTTGTATCTGTCTGCCCGTGCAATAGAACTCTTGATAGTGGAAATTTCTGAATAATTGTGTTGTCACATGTTTTGGTGTAGGACAACAAACACTTGTTCTGAAACTCTTCTATAGCTTTACTGATGACACCTTTATCTCCATCAGGTAGATCTTCGTAATATATCATAAGGATGTTGTTGTTGTTGTGAGCCGCCATGACGATTGTGGGGTCCCACCGGGCGTGCCAGAAACGCATGTCGACACGGAATTTTGTCCTATGCCGAGGACACATGAGCAAGCCAGAAGGGTCCACTCGATGGAGCTAAGGATCTGCCTAGCTTCAGCATAGGGATGGTCGATCCTGCGCATTCCTCCCGAGATGTGCTAGTCAATTTGACTTTGCAATTGACAAGAAGAGAAAGTTTATCAGTAATTAAGGGTAGAACATGCAGATGTTGTTAGATAGTCCTGAATGTGCGGCTCTAAGAGCCGATATGAAAGGAGATCGACTAAATAGTCGATTCCGACATATTCATAAGAATAAATCGATTAAAGCTCATGGGGTTGTGTAAGAAGAACAGGTTATCATTCTGGATGAATATCATTGTTTAAACAGATATTAGTCACTGGCAAAAGGATATCAACAGTAATTAATTCATGCTAAGCCAATGACTGCAAGTAACCAAACTCCTTTTATGAAAGAAACAGTTCATCATCATTCAACTGTTTAATAGAAATAAATCTAATGAACATATTAGATCTCATCTATCGCTCTAACCAGTGGGGCATAAGGTAGAATCATGTAGGCCATAATACAATAATAAGATCATAGGGCTAACACATCTTTCAACCTATTGTTACTTCAATGATCTCATGATGTGAACTGTTCGTGAAAGCGCTCGATATCGGCTAAATAGCTGATTTAGACATAGCGCATAGTTTAGGTCTTGCCCTCTTAGGAATAGATCTACCAAATAAGGATCCCCACTCTACGGTGCTAACAGTGGGGTGTGAGGCAGAATCACACAGGCTATGATAACGGGCCGTGAAACGGTTTTCGCTAGCCAATAGATCTACTCAAAATCACACACGCCTTAACCGCACGCTATGTACGATCAAGATTGATATAAAACAACCGATAAAACATAACTCATCGTTTAAAGTGTAGATTAGATTAAATTTTAGATCAACAAATGATGAGTTAAAAAGGATATAAGGCCAATCTAGATCAATCCCAATTGGGCAAAGTGATATTGCTATAATTAAATAAACAATGGAAGCAATAAGCAATATCGGTAACTTAATGAATCTATCCAAAGGAACGCCACCCTTAGATAGAGCTGATAACTTGACCTTGATCTAGTTCAAGCAGTGGAGGTCGACCGGATCGATGCAGCCGTACTTGAACTAGACAAGAGTCAATAACTAACTCATACTAGAGTCATAGTGGAGGTCGACCGGATCGACGTAGCCATACGAATAGAGGTATAAGTCATGACGGTACTTACAAACAAACAGTAGAGGTCGACCGGATCGATGCAGCCGTACTTGCTGAAGAACTCGCCAACATCTACTCTACTCCTACTTTTAAGGGGTGGCCAGAGCTAAAAAAAGTAAATAACTAGAATTTGATTAATTATGTCTCTTTTACAATAGCCGGGCTTTGATATATTATACCCGGGACCTGCGCACGACTCTTGTCTAAGCACGACTCATCATAACTTTGACCCTAGAGAAAACATTCCTAATTTAAGATAACTTGGACTCTAATATTTCCCTTTTTTGTAGAGTCCAACATGTCTCGACCTAGCGCCCATCATAGCCTTTGTCGTTATTTGCTAGCGCTATATGAAGAAAGCCGATTCCAGTTTTGCATTTGAATCAGCTGATTCTGATCTGTACGCAATTGATCCCTTGATGACATGATCTTAGGAGTTTTTGAGTCCCTGTGTTCATCCAAATTCTGGTGTAAACATAGAGCATGCACATACAGTACAAGACACCAGCGTTGGTCGAAGCCCTGTCTGAGAGATGGAAAATCTAAACTCTCTTTACTGAGTTGCCATGGTAGTCTATTTATACAACTCTATCCATCTAGTCCTAGTATAGTGCACATGCTGTAACAGTAACTAGATAACATACAAGGCTGACTCTGCGCTGGCCTCTGCATGTGCCTACAGTGCTGCAAGTGAGCCGTGCAGCGCCTGCACCTGCAGCGGCTATAGTATCACAATAGGGGGCCTTTTTGGAGCCGCCTTCCCTTGCTATGTTCACACAAGGTAGCAGTTGATTATCTAACAAAATATGCATTGTTTTTTAGAACTATTAGAGATGCTCTTACTTAACTGTTAATAAAGCTCCTTTTTCTGCAAAAACATAATAATTTCTTTTTCTTGTATTACTCAATATCTACAAATTTGTTAGAACCGACTACCCTAAAAAAATTGTTAGAGAACCGACTAATCGAGCCGCAGATGTATCCCAAACATAGGGACGCCTAATTTGAATGTTGTTGGTGTAACAATCGAAATCAGAATTGATTTCGAAGAAGCACAGCTGAACACCGAGTTGGACACGCATGGTGCCAACCACCATGCAACTACGTTCGCGCGTCGCACCATCTTTCTCTCCCTATATATAGGTTGCAGGTGAGCTGGTTCGCGGCAAGAAAACCTTTTGAACCACACCCATCTCCATCCTTCTTCGCAACTGCCAGAAGCACACCTGTGCGTGTCTGATCGTGATGGATCGATGTTGATGGCGGCGGCCGACTAGGACAGCAGCAGAAAGTAGACCTGCACCCACACCCATGTGCTGGTGGTGCACCCGCTGCTGGTCTGGCACTCGGTGCCGTGGTGGGAGGACTTCTTCGAGTCATAGGGAGTGCCGTGGAAGAAGGTGATGGACCCAGACAGTGGCGGGTCTAGGATTTTAAGGCTAGGTATTCAAGGATTTTAAGGCTGGGTATTCAAAATGTATAAGGACAAAAAAAACTTCACAATCAAAAGTCTAATATTTGGCATGTATAATGCTGCATGGTTAAAATTGCATAATGCATAGTATATATAGGAAATATATACAAAATTTGAAATTGCATAACATATATATGAAATTTGAAATTGCATAATATATATGTAGGAAATATATATGAAATTCGGAAGCTAAACAAAGAGACAGAGACTGAAACTTACAGAAGTTGGGATAAACTCTGGCTCGGTAGTCGGAGTGTCGCCGTTTGAGCCCTGGACTCGTGCCTGGTGCCTTGCCGCTGAGTGCTGTCGGCTGCCTCCCTCCGCCCAATGCGGCGACGCCCCCAACCAGCCAATCGGCGAGCGACTGACGCTGGCAGCCAGGCATCATGGTGAAGCCCGCCCACCCCTGAGTCTGCCGTGTGTGGTGTTAGCCCACAGGATCACCAGCTCAAGTGAGTGAACCACTCACCAGTCTTGCCGAGCACTCGCTAGTGTTGCCGAGCACCCACTAGCTAAGTCGACCATGAAGAAGCGTTGTCTGTCTCCACACACTATGGCTTAGAGGTTGCAGAAGAGGGAGAATAGAGCATACACACACAGTACAAGACACCAGCGTTGGTCGAAGCCCTATATGGGAGATGGCAAATCTGAACTCTCTTTACTAAGTTGCCGTGGAAGTCTATTTATACAACTCTATCCATCTAGTCCTACTATAGTGCACATGTTGCAACAGTAACTAGATAACACATCAGGACTGACTTCTGCGCCTATCCCTGCATGTGGCTACAGTACGGTAGATGAGCCATTCAGCGCCTGCCTCTGCAGCGGTTATAGTACCACAATAGGGGGCCTTTTCGGCACCGCCTTCCCCTGCTGTGTGTTTACACAAGGAAGCAGTAGATTATTCTAACGTTTCTTCCTCTAATCCTACTGCTATCCCTTATACCTCCTCCATGTCGATCATCTTCTTCAGCTTCATGAGTTGAAGACGTCCAAGTGGCTTGGTGAGGACGTCCATGAGTTGCCAACTAGTTTCGACAAACTCGATGATGATCTACCCTCCATCGACACAGTCCCTGAGGATGTGGAACTTCACGTCGATGTGTTTGCTCCGATCATGTAGAATTGGATTCTTCGTGAGGGTGATAGCGGGCTAGTTGTTCACCATCAGTGCTAGTGGGTGAGCTTACATGCTGGTCAGCTCGCCCAGCAACCAGCGCAGCCACACAACTTGGCATGCCGCTGTGGCCGCCACTACATACTTTGCCTCACATGTAGATAGCACCACCACCTTCTGTTTCAGCGATTGCCATGAAATTGGGGCTGACCTAAGGAAGATGAGCATGCCAGAGGTGCTCCGTCATCCGTTGATGTCCCCCACCATGTCTGCATCGCTAAACACAGTGAGTTGTAGTCTACTCCCGCCAGTCTTTGGGAAGATGATCCCATGATCTACCATCCCCTTGATGTAGCATAGTAGCCGCTTCACCGTAGCCAAGTGATCCTCTCTAGGATCCTCCATGAAGTAACTGACATAGCCCATGGTGAACACAATGTTCGGCCTCGTGTGGACTAGGTAGCGCAGACCGCCGACGATGCTCCAGTAGAGTGTTGCATCTACCTTCGCCGCGGTGCTGGCCTTCGTTAGCTTCAGCCACTCCTCCATCGGAGTCACATATGGCTTGCACTCAGCCATGCCGCTCCACTCCAACAGCTTGGAGGCATACACTCTCTAACCGAGCATGAGTTCCTCCTTCCCCTGTCTCACCTTGATGCTAAGGTAGTAGGAGAGTGCGTCAAGATCGCTCATTCAAAAATGAGCCGCCATCTCACGCTTGAAGCCATTGATATCCTCCGTGCGCGCACCGGTGATGATCAAGTCATACACATACACACCGATGACGAGCTCCTCCATCCCCCATCGCCTCATGTAGAGCACGTGCTCGGTTGCGCACCATTGAAACCCAAGCTCACCCAGCGTGACATCAAGCTTGGCGTTCCATGCTCGTGGGGCCTACCGCAGCCAGTAGAGCGCCTTATGTAGTCAGAGCACCCTGTGCTCCTCTCCCTTGATGGCGAAACCTAGAGGTTGCCTGACGAAGACCATCTCTGCCAGCTCACCATTGAGGAAGGCCGATTTAGCATCCAAGTGATGGACGTTCCAGTCCTTTGCTGCTGCCAAGGCTAGTAGCAAACAGATCGACTCCATATGCGCTACTGGCGCAAAGACCTCCTCGAAGTCTATGCCCTCGCACTGAAAAAAGCCTCAGGCGATGAGGAGCGCCTTGTTCTTGACAATGGCGCCGAGCTCGTCTCGCTTGACCTTGTACACCTACTTTAGGCTGACCGGACAGCATCCTAGAGGTGGATCGATGAGCTACCATGTCTCATTTTCCTCGATCGTCTTCATCTCCTCTAGCATCACCCATCGCTAGTTTCCGTCACGCTCGGCCAGCATGAACATGGGTGGTTCCTTTGCACTGATGAGCAGCAGCTCTATGTCATTGAGCAGCCGACAGCCAGTCCTGAGGGTCCTGTGCCACTGATGATGTCGTCCAGCCTGTGGAACCGCACCTCCTCACCTTTGTCGAAGGCATCCACGAACTCAATGATGTCACTTGGAGGTGAGGCGAACTCGATCGGCGTTGATGGAGTTCCTTGTTCCACCAGAGTGCTTGGCACAACACCTTGAGTGTTCGGCACCCTGGTTGTAGTGCTCGGCACTACTTCTGGACAGCTCATCACTAGTCCTACAATGCTCGGCACCACTATAGGAGTGCTTAGCCTCAGTCTTGGAGTGGTCGACACCACTGCAAGACCTCTTGGCTCCACCATAGGAGTGCTTGGCACCCATCCTGGAGTGGTCGCCACCACTGTAGAACCTCCCGGTGCCACTCCTGGCGTGCTCGGCATCCCTCCCGAAGTGCTTGGCACTACCCTAGGAGTGCTTGACTCTACCGCTGAAGTGCTCGGCACCCATTCTGGAGTGTTTGGCACCTCTTCCCCAATGTCTCCACCATCGTGGATGACCAGGTGCTCGACGACAAAGGTGCTAGTGAAGCCGCTAGCTTCCCCCATGCTCGGACTGGTCTAGTCCTATGCCGCCTTCTCGTCGAACATGATGTCACGCGAGACAAGCACCTTGTCTCCATGTGGGTCGTAGAGCCAATATGCCTTGGTACCCTCCGCATAGCCTAGGAACACTATCGGTGTGCTCCTGTCCTCCAGCTTGGTGAGGTTCGGCTTCATCTTCCTAACGTGGCCGATGCAACCGAATGTTCAGAAGGACACACTCGGCTTGCGCCCAAACCAAGCTTCGAACAGCGTCTTGCCCGTCAGGGTTTGGTCGGAGCATGATTGAGGATGAATACCACCGTGGTCACCGCCTCCCCCCAGAACCTTGCCGGCATGCCTTTGGCCTTCATCATGGATCGGGCCATACCGACCATCGTTTGGTTCCATCGCTCCACCACGCTATTCTGTTGTGGCGAGTACGGCTCGGTGTGGTGTTGCACCACACCTTGATCCGCACAGTACGCAGCGAACTCCACCGAAGTGAATTCGCCGCCGCGATCAGTCCTCAGCACGCGGAGCTTCTTGCCGCTCTCGGCCTCCGTGCGCATCTTGAACTTCTTGATCGCCGCTGTCGCTTCATCCTTGCTCGTCAGAAGTTACAGCCACATGTAGCGACTACAATCATCCATAAGCAGGAGGAAGTACCATCGACCACCGTTTGTAGCTAGTGTGATCGGCCTGCAGAGGTCACCATGGACGAGCTCGAGAGCGTCCTTCATGTGATACTTGGCCGTCTTTGGGAATGGTAGCCTCCTCTGCTTCCTGGACAGGCAGCTGTCACATAGCTCGCCTCCGTGCTTGATATGGGGTAGCCCTCAAACCATCTTCTCCAGCCGATCAAGCGCGTTAAAGCTGAGATGTCTGAACCGGGCATACCACATCCACGGTTCCTCGGTATGCCTTGCCACTAAGCACACCAGTTGCTCTACCTTCAGGTAGAGCAGGTACAACCAGTTCAGGGACCTCTTCACCTTGGCGAGAAGTCACTGCTCCTGGTCCCTGATCCTAAGGACTCCATCCTTGATCAGTACCTTGCTACCGCACTCATCCAGCTGACCAATGCTGATGATGCTGAAACATAGCTGCAGGATGTAATATACATTTGTTAGCGCGCGGTGCTCCCCGTTCTGGCACCAGAAGATGATGATGTCGTGCCCTTGTATAGCCACCCTTGAGCCATCACCAAACTTCACTGTATCGGTAACATCGTCATCGAGCTCAGAGAAGGATGCCTTGGAGGCCGTCATGTGGTTGCTGGCACCAGAGTCCAGATACCACCATTGCTCCTGGTCGGCGTCCATATGTCCGAGGTGGACTTGAGCGCGTGGTTCGTCGAGGTTGACAGCCTGCAGGGCCTTCCTAGGTCCTTCCACCATCGTCGCCTCTTCCCTCTCCTCGGTCTCGATGTCGTGCAGCGCACAGAACGTCTCCATTAGGATAGTGGCCTCATCTTCATCATCAGCTTGCGCCAGATGAGCCTCACCCTTCTTCTACTTGTGATTTGGGCACTCCCGTGCCCAATGGTCCATCTTTCTACAGTGCCGACAGGCGTTGGGGCCGACCTGCTTCTTCTTCTCCGAAGAAGCCTTGCCGCGGAGCTTGCCATAGCCACCATGACTGGAGGAGGCTGCCTTCCTGGAGTTCCTCCGAGCAGCCCACTCCTCTTCCGTCAGCAGCAGTTTGCCGCTGTCCTTTGTTGCTGTCGCCTACTCCAGGCGCTCATCCATCGCCCACAGACGTCTGTCACATCCTCAATGGTGAGGGTAGATAAGTTCAGCATCGTCTCTATGGAGAGAGCGATCTAGATGTACTTTGCCGACACGGAGTGGAGATACTTGGAGACTGCCTTCTCTTCGTCGATGGTGACGCCATGGCTCTTTAGCTTGCTAATGAGCGTCTGTAGGTGGAGGGAGAAGTCCTCCACCATTTCACCATTCTTAAATTTGAGGTTGGCATACTCCTGCTTCAGAAGTTGGGCCGTTGCCTTCTTTGTGCGATCGGAACCGACGCGCATCGCCGCAATAGCCTCCCACGCCTCCTTAGCCGAGCTCTTCACCCCCAACGGCTCCCTGTACTCTGCTGGTACAGCAGCGGGGATAGCCTCTAATGCTGACATGTCATCTTCCTCATTGTCGGTGTCCTTGTAAACAACATTCCAGAGCTGTCGGGCTCTGAGTTTGACCTTCATGGTCACCGACCACTCTCTATAGTTGGTGCGAGTCAGCGTCGGCCAACAGGTGCGAACAACGACCTCCAGTCATAGCTAGGCAGCCACAACAGTGCCACTGCTGTCGCTCATCTCCAAACCGTCCGTCATCGCCAGCAGTTAGTCTAGCGACAACGCTTGTATGGCTTTGATATCACTTGTTAGCCCACGGGATCAACAGCTTAGGTGAGTGAACCACTCACCAGTCTTGCTGAGCACTCACTAGTGTTGCCGAGCACCCACTAGCTAAGCCAACCACGAACAAGCGTTGTCCGTCCCCACACACTATGGCTTAGAGGTTGCAGAAGAGGGAGAACAGAGCATACACACACAGTACAAGACACCAACGTTAGACGAAGCCCTGTATGAGAGATGACAAATTTAAACTCTCTTTACCGAGTTACCGTGGAAGTCTATTTATACAACTCTATCCATCTAGTCATAGTACAGCGCACATGCTGCAACAGTAACCAGATAACATAGTAGGACTGACTTCTGCGCTTGTCCCTACATGTGGCTACAATGCAGCAGGTGAATTATTCGACACCTATCTCTATAGCGGCTACAATACCACAGCTGAGGGCTTTTCGACGCCGTTTTTCTTTCACAGCAGAAAACAGTAGATTATTCTAATACGCGGTGCCGATCGCCTGCCGCTACCGCCGCCCGCCACCGGGTGTCGAACAGACTGTACCTACTGCGTGAGGGTGCGGGAGTGGAGAATATGGGCTAGCAAGCCGCTGGGCCTCTTTGGGAGTTCGGGTGTGGGAGAAAAACAAGCAGGAACATGTCTTTTTGGGTCGATTTGTTGTTTAGATACAGTTTCGCTGTGTATTTTTGTTTTTTAATATACAGGACTTGTAGTCTATATATATGAATTTTTTTTCCCAACTAAATACCCTTCAATACTAGTGGGCCCGCCCCTGGACCCGGACGTGGGGCTCAACGCCGACGGCGAGGGCAGCATCGCGAGATGGGCGATTCGGGCGCCGTCGAGGCGCTGCTCGCCGCCAGAAGGCGGTACTGGACGGAGATGAACGGCGGGCTCTGGAGGTGCCGTGCGGTTCCTCCGCCGCCAGGTCCCGGCTTGTACTGCGACGTGATCATCGAGGACGACGGCGGCCAGTAGGACGCCGAGCTAGACGCGGAGTACCAGGAGGCGCTCCGCGCCATGGAGCTCGCGTGGGAGCAGAACGAGAACGTCAGGGTCCTGACTGCGTCCGAGATGCCTCACGACTTCGTGCCGGTGGCCACCGGCTAGGACGACGATGTATAAACTCTGAAGATTGCCCAGTCCATGCATCTCATCGGATCCTCTCAACAAAACTGACCGATAGAACTCATCAGAAGCGGGTCGTACGTCTCATGGATTATTCTGCAGTTGTGTGTGTATTCACTAGTTCTAGTCGATTCAACTCAAGAACTGTGTTTAACCTTCATCCTATGCTTTGTTTGCATGCATGTACGAGTACGAAGGTGCTATGACGAAGGAGAGGACTCTCTCTATCGACTTCCCGTGATGCTTGCTAATTTTGCACACTCCCTATATATCGAGTTCCCGTGATGCTTGCTAATTTTGCACACGGTAGCAGGGGTAGAGGACTATCTAACTGTTGTTTTGCACCACCGAGAAATAAAATCATCCAGTCCGACTATGCGGACAGGAGTCATGCTCAACCCGTGACAGACCCAGGAATTGAATCAAGACCGGGCGAAACGACGTAGGAATAAAATAGAGTTGCAATGGTAGGCTATGGAGATAAACGCCTTTTTTTTCGCGGCTATGCCTTAACCTCTTTTTTTTTATTAGAGGTCTTCAGTTTGATACTTGGAATTGAATTTATTTTAATAATCATAATTTAGATATAGATTAATTAAGCTAATATGAATGTATATGGATTATATTGTATATTTTGTTGGCCATACGAGAGAGATACTTATGTGTTGTATTTCTACCGTAGGGGAGCGAGTTGAAAAGCATGTGGTAAGTTGCAAAATATAAACATATAGCATGATGATCCATAGAATCAATTTCTATTTCTCGCCCTATGAATTTTAGATAGGTTTATATATGAACTTTGGAAAGTTGTGGAATATTAAATTCCAAACCAAATAATCTAGTCTATTAAGTATATTCCAATTCCTCAAAAATAAAAGGATCCAAACGGCCTCTAAGAGAAAAAGAGAATTACAATGTATGGTCTTAGTATGTATATGCTTAATTACCAAGGTCAACATAATTTTTGCTATACTAGTGGTGAACGCTAACCTCATCTTAATTACCATTACTGTTGCAGTAGCTCTGCCCCTACCCGTCGCACGCACTGCCTAGCCCCGTCACACCCACCGCTGCAGTAGCTCCGCCCCTACCCGTTGCACACACCGCCTCCGCAGCTCCAGCTTGACACCCCATCCCATCATACGCTTGATCTACCAATCGACCAGCTTCCCTCCTTTGTTCCGTGCTCGTCCCATCGCCTGCTTGCATTGTGGTCTTGCGGCTGTGTCCCATGGATACGGGTTGAGTGCGTGGAGGCCGTGCAGCCGGGGGCGATCTGCTGCCGAGGCTCGGCTGCTCCTAAGCTGCTCCCTGTGGACCACCTCGTACCATGGCTGGGTCATTCCCTGCGGGAGATTTGTCGGCACCGCATCTACAAGCCGGCGACACAAAGAAGAGCAGCAACACAACTACAGAGGGTATCAAGATCGCATCAGGAGAATCAGATTACAAAGTAGCCAAGCCGTTCCTTCCAAGATCTTGCCAGTGATTTGAAGCATCTCTTGGATGATAGCCAATTCGAACTTGAACAGGCTAGGGGGAGGACTGTGGAGGCATTTCAGGACCCCTTGCTACAAGATATCCTTCTACGACACACCTCCTCCCCAAGCTTGGGATCCTCTTGCTGACAATTACATCAATCAATTTGAGTCCAACATTCAAGTGTTTGAAGATATCAAGAGGAGGGAATGCTCCTACCTCCAAAAGGACAAGCAAAAGGCTACCTACTCAAAGTAACAACATCTAGGCCAGTTTGTGGGAAAGCTTTCAAGCCAGCATCTTTCAAGTTCTTTAGATATTCATTTTGCCTGCCCTGATCGTCACTCGGCGTGGCATGCCTCTGGCTCCCACCTTTCCACCATGTAGGAGGGGACTTGTCGGTCTGCTCAACCCAAGGAGTCTCTGGTCATACTGAGAAGTTTGGCTTCTCCAATGGGTCTCCATCAGTTTCACAGGTCACAAGATACAGCTATAACAGGGCCGTCTCAGCTACCCTCTCCACAATTCCATGCCATAGAGGCAAATCATGCATGGTCATCGATCAGAGCTCCTTCCGCCAACGGGTGGAAGAAGGAACAGTGTCAGCCAAGCCCACTTTAAAATCTACACCAATCAGATAGACAGAGGAAATTCCTTGACCATGTTAGAGGGTGTTGCCTTAATTGCCTATCTACCAACAATCATGTGGCCACTTGCTGTCACAGAACAAGATGTTGGTGCTGTTTAAATGAAGGCCACATATCCTTCTCCTGCCCTAGGTGTAGACCTCACCACCACAACTGGATTGAGGAGGACCATGACTTGTGTCAGCGAGGGCCCATGGATGACTTCTACAACTCCATGGGTCATCATCGTGGTAGGGGCAATCTTCATGGGTCCCTCCTCATTGCTCTAGTCCTTCCTCCCCCCTTTTATGTGTACTGGGTTGCATAAGGAAGCCTTATTTGCTTTGGCTCATGGAAACGACTATGGCTACAACAGGAGGAAGATAACCAAGCATGTCACCTTTGCAACTCCACTCTTTAAGGTTTGCAATGATGAGTTACCAACACTTTATGATGACAGCAGCTTCCTTTTCCTAGGTAACCCCTTGTTGGTGTTTTTGGACCACCGACAAGTAAATTTGTATTTATGCGTCTGGCTCGGATGGTGTGCTCGGAGGACACAAGGGTTTATACTAGTTCGGACAGAATGTCCCTACGTCCAATTTGCTGCTGTTCGTGTTACCGGCACTTGGTTTGCAGTAGGGGTTACAAACGGGCGAGAGAGGGAAATGATCCCAAGTCTCTAGTGAAAGGAGTGAACGGGTGCTGAGAGCTCAAGCGTTGCTCAGCCGTGTGTTCGTGTCGTGCTCTTGTGTGTTTTATATCATGGTTTAGTCTCGTGCGAGTCCGAATCCCCCCTCATGGAGCGCCCTGCTTCCCCTTTTATAGGCCAAGGGAAAGCGCGGGTTATAGCCGAGGAAAAAGAGAAGAATGAGAGAGAGAAGAAGGCTTCCAGGATCGTCGGGTCCTTCTTCTCCTTCATACGGGTCCCGTCGATCCTGTAGACATCAACAGGGACAGTTCCACATCGCTATCCTGTTCATCACTGGCGCCATGCGTAGGCGTCATCTGCTGGTCATGGCGTCCTATTCCATCCCGGTGGACATCATGGTAAACTAATGTGCCTGTCAGTATTCATACGAGGGTTAGGCAGAATAGCACCGGCATGCCCGACGCTGTTCGTGATGTGAATCCTTAGGTATGGCCCATCATGGCCACAGGTTACATGGAGTCATGCCAGTCTTTTCCCTAATGTCAGAATTTTCACTCAGGCCCATACGCTTGGACCTAGAGTGCTTGGCAGCGGTGTGGGTCCCCGTCGGATAAGATGGAAACCATGTCATTAGGGTTGGGCGAGACAGAGTCTGCACCCAAGGGGTCGGGTGAGACGGAGCCCTCACCCAAGGGGTCAGGCGAGGTGGAGCTCTCACCTGAGGGTCGGGCAAGACGGAGCCCTCACCCGAGGGTTGGGCGAGACGGAGTGCACACCCAAGGGATCGGGCGAGACAAAGCCCATGGCCTCGAGGTCGAGCGATACGGAGCCCGTGACATCAAGGTAGGGCGAGACGGAGCCCGCAGCCTTGAGGTCGGGTGAGACGAAGCCCGTGGCCTTGGGGTCAGGCGAGATAGAGCCCGTGGCCTTGGATGTGAAAACCTTTTAATACATCTTGCTTCATCTAGGGAAGTCAGTGTGAGTGCTAACTTCCTTGCTTTGGGTATCCCTAATATTGATACCTGACACCCCTCTACTACTGGATAGAGCATTTACTCATGTGACCCTATGCTATTTGAGTCACATATCTCTATGTCACCAATAGCCATCCTAGGTACAATGAAAGCATCTAGGCCCCTTGGTGGATTTCGGTGATTAATGTCAATACAAGATTACTATGACTAACGTGTGTTTTGCAGATGCAATTAAGTTAGGTCATGGTAATGGAGATCAATTGGGCAATCAAAGTTGTCATGCCCCTACGATGGAAATCGTTTCGGTTTTCAAAGGATGGACGACAAGGTTAAGGATGACTAGTTCTAAGTGTCGATTGGAGTTGGAAAGACACTTAGAGTACTTTAGGACTTTGTTTTTCCTTTTGGCCGAACTATTAAGGGGGGTATAAACGGGTAGCTTAACCTAGTTGAGTCTAGTGAGTTAGGTATGGTGCACACTTGTTAAAACTAGCTCTAGGTAGCTCCTATGAATGCCTAAGATCCTTTGGAGCAAACTTCATTCACATATGTTCGAGAGTTGGAAGTGAATGAAGGGTCAAATACTGACCGGACGCTGGCTCCGGTGCGACTAGACGCTGGCCGCAGGGTCCGGTCAGTTCATTTGACCGAGTAGAACAAGTCTGGTGTGACCGGACGCTGGAAGGTCATTGTGATCGGACGCTGAGGGCCAGCGTCCGGTCGACTCCAGTAAGGGTCCAGACTTGAGAATGTGTGACCGGACGCGTCCGGTCAATACTGATCGGACCCTGAGTATCCAGCGTCCGATCGAGTCTAGTAAGGTTCTAGTAAGGGTTTTATGTGACCGGACCCTGCCAGCGTCCGGTCAACTCATTACTACTGGTTCATGGGTTGAACTGATCGGAGCGTTCGGTCTACACAATCGGAGCGTCCGGTCACCCCGCAGAAGCTCATAACGGTTCGTTTTTTAGGCTGCCTTATAAATAGAAGCTCCACTCGTGTGTGGAGTCACTTTTGCTCATTCCATTAGCTAAGAAACACGTTTGTGAGTGCCAAGAAGAGCAAGGTCCTAGTGAGGTGTTTGTGATTTGAGAATCCAAGAGTGAAATCTCATTAGTGAATCAAGAGTAGACAAGTGTGCATCTATCTTCTCATTAGGCTTCGCGTGGTCAAGTGAGAGTTCGTGTAACACCCTAGGTGTTTGGCTTCTACTAATTGCATGTCATTTCATAAACATGTGCATTATCCATGTCATCATGCCATTATCATTGAAACATACGTATGCAACATTTTAAATCGTATGTGTTTCATGCTTGATTGCTTAGAGTGGTAGTGGTGCAACATATGAATGCAACATGAATTTCTCATATCGTGAAGCATGGCAACATGGTAGTAATGTGACAAGTATAGGATAACAACAAGGTCATGCAACATGAATTTCTAGGTCATGTATTATCTGGTGATGGAATTTTGGTTGACCCTACTAAGGTGCAAGAAGTCCTTGAGTGGAAGGCACCTACTACGGTCACAGAAGTCCGAAGTTTCCTAGGATTGGCTGGCTATTATCGTCGCTTTATCCCGGATTTCTCAAAAATCGCCAAGCCCATGACTCGACTACTGCAAAAGGATGAGAAGTTTGTGTGGACCCCAAAGTGTGAAGAGGCTTTCCATACTTTGCGGACCCTACTAACCTCTGCTCCTGTATTGGCACAGCCTGACATCGAGAAGCCTTTTGATGTCTACTACGATGCATGTGGCACCGGTTTGGGGTGTGTTCTTATGCAGGAGGGCCAAGTAATTGCTTATGCTTCACGCCAGCTCCGAAAGCATGAAGTCAACTATCCTACCCATGACTTAGAACTAGCCGCAGTTGTTCATGCCCTAAAGATTTGGAGACATTACTTGCTGGGTAATGTGTGCAACATCTACACTGACCATAAAAGCCTCAAGTACATTTTTACTCAACCCGAGTTGAATATGCATCAACGGCGATGGTTAGAATTAATCAAAGACTACAACCTTCAAGTGCACTACCATCCTGGTAAGGCAAATGTGGTTGCTGATGCCTTAAGCAGAAAGGCCCATTGCAATTCCTTAGTTAGTGAAGACTTTCATCTGGCACACCTCCTTCATCCTGTAGTACTCCATAATATCACTGTGGATTGCTCTCTTAGAAGTCGAATTATCGAACTCCAGAAGACGGATGTGGGTGTATTTCACATCAAGCGGAAGATGAAAGAGAAAGAGACCAAGCACTTTAGGGTCGATGACAAGGGAATTCTCTGGTTTAATGATAGGCTTGTGGTACCCAAAGATAAAGAACTTAGAAATCAAATTATGGATGAAGCCCATTCTTCAAAATTGTCCATCCATCCTGGTAGCAGTAAAATGTATCAAGATCTCAAGCTGTATTATTGGTGGACCAAGATGAAGAAAGAAATCGCAGCTTACGTGGCAAGGTGTGATAACTATTAGTCAAGGCTATTCACATAAGGCCTGGACTATTGCAGCCACTCTCTATTCCTGGCTGGAAGTGGGAAGAAATTAGCATGGATTTTATTGTTGGACTACCCACTACCAAAAAGGGTTGTGATTCCATCTGGGTTATCGTAGATCGTCTAACTAAATCTGCTCACTTTATTCCGGTCAAGTCTACCTATCATCCTCACAATTATGCTGAGATTTATTTTCAACAAGTGGTACGTCTCCATGGTGTACCCAAATCCATTGTTTCTGATCGAGGACCGCAATTCACGGCTCGCTTTTGGGAGTGCTTACATCAGAATCTTGGCACTCATCTAATCTACAGTTCTGCCTATCATCCGCAAACATCAGGACAGACTGAGCATGTTAATCAAATTCTTGAAGACATGCTTAGAGCTTGTCTTATCTCTTGCAAAGGCTCTTGGGAAGACTGGTTACCTCTTGCTGAATTCTCTTATAACAACAGTTATCAAGAAAGTATCAAAATGGCTCCTTTTGAAGCTCTTTATGGCCACAAGTGTAGAACTCCTTTGAACTGGGTGGAACCCGGAGAAAGAAGATTCTATGGTATTGATTTTGTAAAAGAAGCTGAAGAGCAAGTCTGAACTATACAGAAGAATATGACTACCGCACAGGCTAGACAAAAGAGCTATGCTGACAAAAGAAGAAAACCTATTGAGTTTGAAGTAGGTGATTATGTTTATCTGAAGGTATCCCCTATGAAAGGAGTCAAGCGTTTTGGAATTAAAAGGAAGCTTGAGCCTCGATATGTTGGACCCTACCGCATTATCTAGAAAAGTGGAAGAGTAGCATATAAGCTCGATCTACCACGTGAGATGGGTGCTATATTCCCAGTATTCCATGTGTCCCAGCTGAAGAAGTGTCTTCGTATTCCTGAGGAAAGAATAGCAATAAGGAAAGTCAACTTGAAATCTGATCTTTCTTATGAGGAAAAGCCCATGCAAGTTCTGGATACACAAGAAAGAGTGACTCGTACACGAGTGGTTAAGTTATACAAGGTAGTTTGGAGTAATCATAGTGAACGGGATGCAACCTGGGAGCGGGAAGATTATTTAAAGGAAAACTATCCAGCTTTCTATACTGATTGGTACGCTTTCCAAATCTCGGGACGAGATTTTTCTAAGGGGGAGGGCTATAACACCCTAGGTGTTTGGCTTCTACTAATTGCATGTCATTTCATAAACATGTGCATTATCCATGTCATCATGCCATTATCATTGAAACATACGTATGCAACATTTTAAATCGTATGTGTTTCATGCTTGATTGCTTAGAGTGGTAGTGGTGCAACATATGAATGCAACATGAATTTCTCATATCGTGAAGCATGGCAACATGGTAGTAATGTGACAAGTATAGGATAACAACAAGGTCATGCAACATGTGAAACATTGTACTGAAACATATGTATGAATTGCTTGTTTTAATTGCTGTATCACATGTGATCATTAGAAGTGGTATAACAACTTTGTAAAGTGGTTGATCATGGTCTAATACACCTTAACTACACTTAGGGTAATTGTTTGGACATTGTTCATGTGGACCAAAATGACCAAATTGCCCTTTAGGAGAGGTTTGACTTTTAATGACCCTTAAAGTGACACTATTTGACTGATTCAAAAGACCAACTTGGAAGCTTTGCATGGTTGTGCACTCTTTACAAAAGTTGTAGCAAATTTATTAAGGAACAAAAGTTGTTTTATGATCATCTCATGAAAATGGCTAGAACATGCTCAAACATGGCCCACAAGTTAGAAATACATGCTGATTTCAACACTGAAAAATATGCTAAGTCTTAACTGCATTTCAGTTGCATCGAGCTCACTTTGGCTTCGTGTAACTTCTGATCCATGGCGAATAAGAGGATGGTCTTTGAAAGGAAATTGTAGATGGATAGTAGGTCTACATTTTTCATGTACACAGTTTGTGCAAAGGATCATTGATTAAGCCGTGTTGACGCGTTGAAATGGTGCTGTCAGTCACCGTCAATGTTTACTGAATCGCGATTTTTCAGAAAATGGTCAGTGACCGTCATGGCCGACCGGCGTAGAAGCTGGACGCCACGTGTCCAACACCCGTCGCCGGCCTTCTGTCGCGCAGGCCACGCGCCGTGGATGCCCTGGCACGGACAGCCGCGTTTTGAAGCCACCCCGCGCCTGCTCACCGAGTCGCCGCTCCATTTCTCCCTTCCTTCGCCTCCTCCGCTCACCGTAGCTCTGCTGGATCACCGAAGCCGCCGAGCCAAAAATCCACCGTAACCAAGCTTCATTGCTCGATTCGTCCAAGCCATAGCCCCGCAGTGAGCTTCTCCCCGTCCACGACCGCACCATCACCGCGTTTTCGCGCCAGGTAGAGATCACCGCGTAGGTGGCTCCACCGGGTCGCCATGACCGTCGCCGGCCGAGAGCACGTGTGGCCGTGCTGCTCAAGCCCCTTCCATCCCTTTCTTCCCCTTAGGATGACTTCTGTGAACCCTACTGAAGCTCGTAGAGCCACCATGTAGGTCCTAGTCGCCGTAGCGTCGTCGGAGCCGGCCGCGCCGTGGCCGAGCGCCGCTGTGGCCATCGCCACCCCCACTAGCAGCATCAATAGCTGTGACTAAGGGCTCCCCTAGGTCTGCTAGGATGAGGCGAACACGTAGACACCCTGGCCTTCGCCGGAGAAGCTACCGGCGACGAGCTTCGCCGCCGTCCCCTTCTCCTCCCCTGCCTGTCTCGCTGTCACGCGGGACCCGGCTGTCAGCCGCCGAGGCTGAGGCGGGAGCCCAGCTCGGGCCGCACCGCGTCTTGGGCCACGCCAGCGTTGTTCGCGGGCCACCGTTCCTCGGGCCGGCCCAACAGCAGTGAAAGAAATTCTTGATTTGTTTTGTTTATTTTTGTTTTCACAGATTTGTGTGCATAATTCAAAAATATGTAGTTCCTAGTATATAGATCCAAATGATGTGATTCTAATTTTGTTGAGTTCCTAGTATTGTCTAGTATTTGATAAAAATATTATATGAGCACATGTTTTAGAAAATTTGGATGAATTAAATATGACTTTGAAATGTGTTTTTAGATGCCTGGAAACTTGTTTGAATTTTAACTTGAGTTTCTGTGATCCAAAAATTATGAAATTTTGTGGGTCATCTATTTTTGCTTAGTAGAAGGTATGGTTAAAATTTCAGAGCTAGTGCATGTGTGGTTTTTGAGTTATAGAATTTCTTTTTATTAATGGATGGATCTTGTGTGAATTTTCATAAATTTTCTATAGATCTAGTATGGGTAAAATTTGGTGAGTGAGGTTCTTATGCTAGAATGATGTTAAGAAAAATGTGAAATCTGTTGCTTGACACTTTTCATTAGGGTTTCCTAATTATGCTCAAATTAGACATGTCATCTGTTATTTTGGATACAGCAAGTTATGATTGTCCTATGGCTTTGAAATTTTTATGATGGTCTATGTGCAGCATGAGATAGCTACTGTAATTTTGTAGATTTTTATGAATAGTTTTACTATATATTGCTTAAATCACCTAATTAACTAAATAAATTGAAAAAGGATATTAAATAATTTATTTAGAAGTTGGCACTATACTTTCTGATGTTTCTTAGGTATGAAAAACAAGTTGGTAAACTTGGTTTGATCAAAGTATGCTTTTGCACAATCATTAAATAATTAAGTTAGTAACCCTGTCATTCTGGGCAGATTCTAGGTTTGCTGGAAATTGATTTGGTTAACATCAGAATCATGCTTTGCTATTTACCATTGATTTGTAGAATATTTCATAAGCTTTCCAGAATGTCCTCATGCAAGTCAATTGGAATTATAAAACTCAGGTTATGATTGAATTAAGGAACTACTTGTGTGCATATGAAACTTTAAATGTTGATTTATGTATGCCGTCACTATTTCTAAGTTTGTGGTAATATTCCTAGGTGTTAGGCCTTTAACTGAAGATGAGCATCTTTATCTTAGGTTATGCAAGTTAGGTAAGTTGATCTTGTCTTTAAGTTAAGTAGATACATGCTTAAAGTGATTTGAATAGAGCTAATTACTCGGTAAACGAGTGTCTAGTGATGCTTTCGTAAGCACTCACTGTGATTCATTCATCATGAGCATCATGTCATTCCTTATACATCCATGATATTTATATTTTGCATCGGCATGCAATAGGTGTACCGGAAGGAGTAACCCTACTGGAATTCGAGGAACTAAGCGAGCAGCAGCAGCCGACGCCGGAGATTCAGGAGGAGCAGCCTTTAGGAGAAGTGCCAGACGAGGTCACCGTTGAGTGCCCGGATCACCGTCCTTGCAACTTTGTGAAAGGCAAGCCCCGGAGCATATTAAGTCTCCTAATTTCTGAAATGCAGTTACAGTATTATTATTACATATATTGTTGCATTAAGTTTAGGAGTTGGATGCAAACACTTGCTGCATTGGTTATCCGATCCTTGTCCAGATATTGTTACCCTAATCCTATGTAGCTCAGGCTCGTGTAGTGCTTAGCCCTGCTTAAACACGGTAGAAGTCAGGTGATTTCCTGTCACCTGCAAGATATAGGAAGATACATGTGGCACGGTTGGCTATATTTGCTATCGTGGAAAAGAACCAGTCGTAATTTGAAATGAAGACCGGGTGGAGGCTTGCCGGTTTGCAGTGACTCCGTCTGTGTCGATTAAGGACTAAATCTTGGAGCCTTTCCTGTTCATGTTGAACGCATACCTCTCTCTTAGTTGGCCGACCCGAAGACCGACCGCGAAGCCGAGTAGCTCAACTCAGGCCAGGAGTCGATAAGTATAAAGTACGCCTCGGAAGGGAGCCGTAGGCGTGAGTCCAAGGGCAGGTGATTTAAAAGTCTTGATCGTCCTGGCAGAAGGGTAATCCCTGAGAGCGCTGGCGCTGATCGAACCCACGAATTTAGTTCCTGAGTTGTCCCAAAGGTAACCATGGCTACCCTTGCTAAGTATGCCAGGGTGAGAGTTAGGAATACCCCCTCAGCTGAGTTGTAATTCGATTCGAGTCGCCGTCTCTCCCGGTTAGTGAGAACTTGACGGGCTTATCTCCAATGTAGATACACTTAATAACATAATGGTTCGGAAATGATGATATGATGATGACAGCCTTATTATACCTGCTATGGTTAATATTGTTTGCTCCTAATAAGTGAGTGCTCTAGTACAGGTGCTAATCTAGTGGACAGGTAAATAATGATAAGCTTGATGCTAGGTTTAAATTGGTTACTATAATCGTAAGCTCTTTTATGCAACTGTGTCAAGCTAGCCCACCTGAAAAGCCTTGCATAATCCTTGGTGTCTTTAATTTCTGGTTTTTGACGGGTAAATCTAGCTGAGTACCTTCTCGTACTCAGGGTTTATCTCCCACCTGTTGCAGATGACCAGTTCTACTTTGGTTGCTGCAAGTACTGCCTTCTCCCAGCTGGGGATGAAGACTAGATCGTTGGGCGCAGTCTCTACTAGTTCTCGTACCTGATAATGCTTTTGTGGGACATGACTCAGACTTGGCAATGTATTTGAAAACCATGATGTTTTATACTAAACTATGTTGCTTCCACACACTCAAACTTGGTTTGTAATATTCTATTTCAACTCTGATGGATGTAATCCGCATGCTACTTGTGAAATGTTGTAACAGATGATGTGTTGTGTTGAATCACTATGATCTTGGTTTGTATGTCAAGAGTTGGTTGAAATCCTTCGTGATTTCCGGACTACCGGGATTATGGGAGCTTAAGTACAGAAATTTGATCGCTTCGGTGATTGTTTTTGTACTTACGTTCTTATGATTTGGTCGGTTCTGTTACAGCTAGTATCAGAGCAAGATTTGACCCTAAACACGTCATTTGTGTATTTAAAACAAAAGTATTTGTGAAAATCCTAAATTAAATACTAAGTATTGCCAGTGGTCATATCCCTTATGCCCAAAATAAGGACTCTTAGGTGGCTTATTAAAGTACTAACTTGGGGGTTCCTGCTTGTTTCTGTTTCGTCGTCCATACAGCGTGCTATTGTATGGATGCCATCCTCTTGGGTGGTAATGTATGGATCAAAATACATCTACGCTCTGGTAAGTGGGAGTTGTGAGAGCATGACCGTCCAACCATCGGTCTAGGGGAGAGTAGTTGTGGTTGCTCGCATACTTACATGTTCGATCATGTATCTATGAGAGCACTTAATTATGGGTATCTCTGACGGGTAGCTGTGATACTAGAGTATATGCATCAGGGGGTGTATGTATGAAAGTATTTAGTTTACTGCTTATTTTCTATGCTTTTTGGGAAATTATTGGGCTGAAATGAATTTTCTGCAGGTACACTAACAACGTATCATTGTAGATCGACTAGCTACCGTGTATGAGAGAATGGAGGTATGCCACCGTATATTTCGCTAGCCTTTAAATTTTTTTAGGTTTGTGAGGACGTACGGATTGTGCATGCATCATGTTCAAGCATACATGGCATTTCTCGCATTATTCCCTCCCTTAAAAATTTGATTGTCCCGACTAATTAAATTTTGTATCCCTTAAATGATTCTCCCCTTACGTTGTAACTTTTTGCTACAGATGGCGCGCACAAAACACACTGCTCGCAAGTCTGCTGGAGGCAGGGCACCTCGTCACCGTTTAGCTCCTCGTGAGCCCCGTCTGGAGCCTATTGAGGCGGAAAGGCTGAGGGCGGAGCTGGCCCAGGTGACTGCTGAAAGGACTGCAGCGCAGCACCGTTTGGAGCAAGTAACACAGGAAAGGGACCAAGAGACTCTCGAGGTTTAGAGGTTGACAGTTGCTCACCGCAACTGTGAACGCATGTTGATTCACGTGATGAACCAACGGAATGAAGCCTGGCACGAAGAGAATGTGTTGAGAGCGCGACAGATGGAGCTAGAGCAGCAAGTGGCAGTTGCTGAAGAGTACAATGACAATCTCCATGAGGAGGTCCACCTATTACACAATCAACTTCACCCTCTCCTACCACCTAATGATGAGGATGAGATGGGTTCTGGTGTCATCATGGCTGAAGGTGATGATGACATGGAGGTCAATGGACCTGAGGACACTCCACCAGATGAGGAGGAAGATGAGGAGTTAGCGACTCCTAGTGATGAAGATGGAGGGGAGATCTTCGACACTGACTCCGAGGACGATGCGTAGTTTAGCTTACTACTCAGCTAATGCGCTAGATCTAGTCTTTTGTTGATCCTCATGCATGAACGAGTAGCTTTGTAGCAAGTTAATCGTTGGGATGTAATATCGAACCCTATGTTACCCTTGATGTAAGTTGGAACCACTATGGCTTGGATGTAACCTATCGAACGTATTATGCTCCACGTATGTGAGCTTTTGATGAATTTCACCTTTGCGGTCTATGGATCTCGTTGTTGGTTAAGTTCATCGCATTTATGTGTCAATTGATGCGCTTGATGAGTTGTGTGATTGTGATGAATGATTGTGCCTCGGTTGATTATTTAAATGCATTCTCTCCGATGGAATCAGTTTGGCATAATTATACAATTCATCTACAAAAGTTTCCACATCGTCAGTGCTCATTGACTATACATTTTGCAGATGGCTCATAACCTTCATCGTGGTCATGGCATGGGAAATGAGGAACAACCACCTCCTCCACCACCCACACCAGCTGAGCTAATGCAGACGGTCGTGGAAAGTCAGCGCATGCTAGCTAAGGCTATGCGCCAGATGGCTAACCATGAGGATCGGCATGTCCGCCAGGGACCTGAGCCGAACCAGTATAGCAGCTTTAAGAACTTCATGGACACAAAGCCTCCTATCTTTCGTGAGGCAGAAGAACCCTTACAAGCGGATGAATGGTTGAGCACGATAGAGCAAAGGTTTGGATTGCTCCGTTTGACGGAAGGCATGAAGGCTTCGTATGCAGGACACCAGCTCCAAGGCCCTGCAGGCATATGGTGGACCCATCACAAGACCACCTTCCCTGCTAACATTGAGATAGTTTGGGACTAGTTCTAGACAGCTTTCAGGGGACACTTTATCCCTCCTGGTCTCATGGCCATTAAGCATACTGAGTTTATGAAACTCACCCAAGGCAACAAGAGTCTCAATGAGTACCTTCAGGCATTCAACAACCTGGCAAGGTATGCTCCTGAGTTCGTCGATACTGATGCCAAGAGAATAGCTAGCTTCAAGAGGGGACTTTCCCCAAAACTGATGAAGTCAATGGGCAACTGCAAGTGTGTCACATTCAATGAGTTTATCAGTGACACTCTAACTCCGGAGAATAATGACAAGATTTATGCTGCTTCCAAGAACCGTAAAAGGAACTTTGAGGCTGGTGCTTCCCAGTCCAAGGCTCCAATGGTATCTAGGACCCTGTACCGTTCACCCAATGCTAATGTCCGATACCGCCCACCTCAGAAGAAGAACCAAGCTAAAACCGGTTTTTGCAAGGGGTATACAATTTCCTTGCCGAAGAATACCTCGGGGCAGGGTAGCTCCAATGTTCCACCAGCAAACAGGCCATGCTGGAACTGTAACCAGCCTGGTCATTGGGCAAATAGATGTCCCCATCCTCCCAAGAATGCTCAAGGAAACGTCCGTCAGGGGCGTGTTCACTATACTATAGTGGAGGAAATTCCTGCTGGTGAAGTGGTCACCGCTGGTAAGTTTCTTATTAATGATCACCCTGCAGTTGTGCTCTTTGATTCAGGTGCTTCGCACTCCTTTATGAGTTCTACTTTTGCATCTGAGCATAGTATGAATGTGATTACAATTGCCAAGGGTGGGTATTGTATTAGTGCTGCTGGAAATAATATCCTGACTAACCAAGTAGTTAAAGATGTAAAGCTTGAGATTGGAGATCGAGAATTCATTATGGATCTTGTAGTTCTACCAGGGGTAGGAATTGATATAATCCTAGGAATGAAGTGGATGAGCGGGAATGGAGTGTTAATCGATACCTCAACCCGTGTGGTAATGTTGAGGGATCCTGTGGATAAGAAAGGTTTTCTAGTGCAGTTACCTCATGATATCTCTATCCACAATACAGCCAATGTTACCCTAGCCAAAGCCATTAAGGATCTACCAGTTGTCTGTGAGTTTCTAGATGTCTTTCCTGATGACTTGCCTGGATTACCTCCAGACCGGGATGTAGAATTCAAGATAGAACTCATTCCGGGTACGGCTCCTATTTCTCGAAGGCCCTATAGAATGCCGCCCAATGAGTTGGTTGAGCTGAAGAGTCAGTTGAATGAGCTATTGAAGAAAGGTTTGATTCGGCCTAGTTCATCTCCTTGGGGTTGTCCGGCCATCTTTGTGAAGAAGAAGGATGAATCTTTACGCATGTGCATGGATTATCGCCCCCTTAATGCTGTGACTATCAAGAACAAATACCCTCTTCCTCGCATCGATATTCTGTTTGATCAGCTCTCCAAGGCTAAGGTATTCTCCAAGATCGATTTGAGGTCTGGCTACCATCAGATCAAAATTCGTCCTGAAGATATACCTAAGACAGCTTTCTCTACTCGTTATGGCTTGTTCGAATACCTCGTCATGTCATTCGGGTTGACAAATGCTCTGGCACACTTTATGTACCTGATGAATTCTGTATTCATGCCAGAATTGGACAAATTTGTCATCGTGTTCATTGATGATATCCTGGTATATTCTCAGAATGAAGAAGAGCATGCTGAACATCTGAGAATTGTTTTAACTCGGTTACGTGACAACCAGCTTTATGCTAAGTTCAGCAAGTGCGAATTCTGGTTGAACAAGATACCTTTTCTAGGTCATGTATTATCTGGTGATGGAATTTTGGTTGACCCTACTAAGGTGCAAGAAGTCCTTGAGTGGAAGGCACCTACTACGGTCACAGAAGTCCGAAGTTTCCTAGGATTGGCTGGCTATTATCGTCGCTTTATCCCGGATTTCTCAAAAATCGCCAAGCCCATGACTCGACTACTGCAAAAGGATGAGAAGTTTGTGTGGACCCCAAAGTGTGAAGAGGCTTTCCATACTTTGCGGACCCTACTAACCTCTGCTCCTGTATTGGCACAGCCTGACATCGAGAAGCCTTTTGATGTCTACTACGATGCATGTGGCACCGGTTTGGGGTGTGTTCTTATGCAGGAGGGCCAAGTAATTGCTTATGCTTCACGCCAGCTCCGAAAGCATGAAGTCAACTATCCTACCCATGACTTAGAACTAGCCACAGTTGTTCATGCCCTAAAGATTTGGAGACATTACTTGCTGGGTAATGTGTGCAACATCTACACTGACCATAAAAGCCTCAAGTACATTTTTACTCAACCCGAGTTGAATATGCATCAACGGCGATGGTTAGAATTAATCAAAGACTACAACCTTCAAGTGCACTACCATCCTGGTAAGGCAAATGTGGTTGCTGATGCCTTAAGCAGAAAGGCCCATTGCAATTCCTTAGTTAGTGAAGACTTTCATCTGGCACACCTCCTTCATCCTGTAGTACTCCATAATATCACTGTGGATTGCTCTCTTAGAAGTCGAATTATCGAACTCCAGAAGACGGATGTGGGTGTATTTCACATCAAGCGGAAGATGAAAGAGAAAGAGACCAAGCACTTTAGGGTCGATGACAAGGGAATTCTCTGGTTTAATGATAGGCTTGTGGTACCCAAAGATAAAGAACTTAGAAATCAAATTATGGATGAAGCCCATTCTTCAAAATTGTCCATCCATCCTGGTAGCAGTAAAATGTATCAAGATCTCAAGCTGTATTATTGGTGGACCAAGATGAAGAAAGAAATCGCAGCTTACGTGGCAAGGTGTGATAACTATTAGTCAAGGCTATTCACATAAGGCCTGGACTATTGCAGCCACTCTCTATTCCTGGCTGGAAGTGGGAAGAAATTAGCATGGATTTTATTGTTGGACTACCCACTACCAAAAAGGGTTGTGATTCCATCTGGGTTATCGTAGATCGTCTAACTAAATCTGCTCACTTTATTCCGGTCAAGTCTACCTATCATCCTCACAATTATGCTGAGATTTATTTTCAACAAGTGGTACGTCTCCATGGTGTACCCAAATCCATTGTTTCTGATCGAGGACCGCAATTCACGGCTCGCTTTTGGGAGTGCTTACATCAGAATCTTGGCACTCATCTAATCTACAGTTCTGCCTATCATCCGCAAACATCAGGACAGACTGAGCATGTTAATCAAATTCTTGAAGACATGCTTAGAGCTTGTCTTATCTCTTGCAAAGGCTCTTGGGAAGACTGGTTACCTCTTGCTGAATTCTCTTATAACAACAGTTATCAAGAAAGTATCAAAATGGCTCCTTTTGAAGCTCTTTATGGCCACAAGTGTAGAACTCCTTTGAACTGGGTGGAACCCGGAGAAAGAAGATTCTATGGTATTGATTTTGTAAAAGAAGCCGAAGAGCAAGTCTGAACTATACAGAAGAATATGACTACCGCACAGGCTAGACAAAAGAGCTATGCTGACAAAAGAAGAAAACCTATTGAGTTTGAAGTAGGTGATCATGTTTATCTGAAGGTATCCCCTATGAAAGGAGTCAAGCGTTTTGGAATTAAAAGGAAGCTTGAGCCTCGATATGTTGGACCCTACCGCATTATCTAGAAAAGTGGAAGAGTAGCATATAAGCTCGATCTACCACGTGAGATGGGTGCTATATTCCCAGTATTCCATGTGTCCCAGCTGAAGAAGTGTCTTCGTATTCCTGAGGAAAGAATAGCAATAAGGAAAGTCAACTTGAAATCTGATCTTTCTTATGAGGAAAAGCCCATGCAAGTTCTGGATACACAAGAAAGAGTGACTCGTACACGAGTGGTTAAGTTATACAAGGTAGTTTGGAGTAATCATAGTGAACGGGATGCAACCTGGGAGCGGGAAGATTATTTAAAGGAAAACTATCCAGCTTTCTATACTGATTGGTACGCTTTCCAAATCTCGGGACGAGATTTTTCTAAGGGGGAGGGCTATAACACCCTAGGTGTTTGGCTTCTACTAATTGCATGTCATTTCATAAACATGTGCATTATCCATGTCATCATGCCATTATCATTGAAACATACGTATGCAACATTTTAAATCGTATGTGTTTCATGCTTGATTGCTTAGAGTGGTAGTGGTGCAACATATGAATGCAACATGAATTTCTCATATCATGAAGCATGGCAACATGGTAGTAATGTGACAAGTATAGGATAACAACAAGGTCATGCAACATGTGAAACATTGTACTAAAACATATGTATGAATTGCTTGTTTTAATTGCTGTAAAAATGTGATCATTAGAAGTGGTATAACAACTTTGTAAAGTGGTTGATCATGGTCTAATACACCTTAACTACACTTAGGGTAATTGTTTGGACATTGTTCATGTGGACCAAAATGACCAAATTGCCCTTTAGGAGAGGTTTGACTTTTAATGACCCTTAAAGTGACACTATTTGACTGATTCAAAAGACCAACTTGGAAGCTTTGCATGGTTGTGCACTCTTTACAAAAGTTGTAGCAAATTTATTAAGGAACAAAAGTTGTTTTATGATCATCTCATGAAAATGGCTAGAACATGCTCAAACATGGCCCACAAGTTAGAAATACATGCTGATTTCAACACTGAAAAATATGCTAAGTCTTAACTGCATTTCAGTTGCATCGAGCTCACTTTGGCTTCGTGTAACTTCTGATCCATGGTGAATAAGAGGATGGTCTTTGAAAGGAAATTGTAGATGGATAGTAGGTCTACATTTTTCATGTACACAGTTTGTGCAAAGGATCATTGATTAAGCCATGTTGACGCGTTGAAATGGCGCTGTCAGTCACCGTCGATGTTTACTGAATCGCGATTTTTCAGAAAATGGTCAGTGACCATCATGGCCGACCGGCGCAGAAGCTGGACGCCGCGTGTCCGACACTCATCGCCGGCCTTCTATCGCGCAGGCCACGCGCCGTGGATGCCCTGGCACGGACAGCCGCGTCTTGAAGCCACCCCGCGCCTGCTCACCGAGTCGCCGCTCCATTTCTCCCTTCCTTCGCCTCCTCCGCTCACCGTAGCTCTGCTGGATCACTGAAGCCGCCGAGCCAAAAATCCACCATAACCAAGCTTCATTGCTCGATTTGTCCAAGCCATAGCCCCGCAGTGAGCTTCTCCCCATCCGCGACCGCACCATCACCGCGTTTTCGCGCTAGGTAGAGATCACCGCGTAGGCGGCTCCACCGGGTCGCCATGACCGCCGCCGGCCGAGAGCGCACATGGCCATGCTGCTCAAGCCCCTTCCATCCCTTTCTTCCCCTTGCGATGACTTCTGTGAACCCTACTGAAGCTCGTAGAGCCACCATGTAGGTCCTAGTCGCCGTAGCGTCGTCGGAACCGGCCGTGCCGTGGCCGAGCGCCGCTGTGGCCATCGCCACCCCCGCTAGCAGCATCAATAGCTGTGACTAAGGGCTCCCCTAGGTCTGCTAGGATGAGGCGAACACGTAGACACCCTGGCCTTCGCCGGAGAAGCTACCGGCGACGAGCTTCGCCGCCGTCCCCTTCTCCTCCCCTGCCTGTCTCGCTGTCACGCGGGACCCGGCTGTCAGCCGCCGAGGCTGAGGCGGGAGCCCAGCTCGGGCCGCGCCGCGTCTTGGGCCACGCCAGCGTTGTTCGCAGGCCGCCGTTCCTCGGGCCGGCCCAACAGCAGTGAAAGAAATTCTTGATTTGTTTTGTTTAGTTTTGTTTTCACAGATTTGTGTGCATAATTCAAAAATATGTAGTTCCTAGTATATAGATCCAAATGATGTGGTTCTAATTTTGTTGAGTTCCTAGTATTGTCTAGTATTTGATAAAAATATTATATGAGCACATGTTTTAGAAAATTTGGATGAATTAAATATGACTTTGAAATGTGTTTTTAGATGCCTGCAAACTTGTTTGAATTTTAACTTGAGTTTCTGTGGTCCAAAAATTATGAAATTTTGTGGGTCATCTATTTTTGCTTAGTAGAAGGTATGGTTAAAATTTCAGAGCTAGTGCATGTGTGGTTTTTGAGTTATAGAATTTCTTTTTATTAATGGATGGATCTTGTGTGAATTTTCATAAATTTTCTATAGATCTAGTATGGGTAAAATTTGGTGAGTGAGGTTCTTATGCTAGAATGATGTTAGGAAAAATGTGAAATCTGTTGCTTGACACTTTTCATTAGGGTTTCCTAATTATGCTCAAATTAGACATGTCATCTGTTATTTTGGATACAGCAAGTTATGATTGTCCTATGGCTTTGAAATTTTTATGATGGTCTATGTGCAGCATGAGATAGCTACTGTAATTTTGTAGATTTTTATGAATAGTTTTACTATATATTGCTTAAATCACCTAATTAACTAAATAAATTGAAAAAAAAGGATATTAAATAATTTATTTAGAAGTTGGCACTATACTTTCTGATGTTTCTTAGGTATGAAAAACAAGTTGGTAAACTTGGTTTGATCAAAGTATGCTTTTGCACAATCATTAAATAATTAAGTTAGTAACCCTGTCATTCTGGGCAGATTCTAGGTTTGCTGGAAATTGATTTGGTTAACATCAGAATCATGCTTTGCTGTTTACCATTGATTTGTAGAATATTTCATAAGCTTTCCAGAATGTCCTCATGCAAGTCAATTGGAATTATAGAACTCAGGTTATGATTGAATTAAGGAACTACTTGTGTGCATATGAAACTTTAAATGTTGATTTATGTATGCCGTCACTATTTCTAAGTTTGTGGTAATATCCCTAGGTGTTAGGCCTTTAACTGAAGATGAGCATCTTTATCTTAGGTTATGCAAGTTAGGTAAGTTGATCTTGTCTTTAAGTTAAGTAGATACATGCTTAAAGTGATTTGAATAGAGCTAATTACTCGGTAAACGAGTGTCCAGTGATGCTTTCGTAAGCACTCACTGTGATTCATTCATCATGAGCATCATGTCATTCCTTATGCATCCATGATATTTATATTTTGCATCGGCATGCAATAGGTGTACCGGAAGGAGTAACCCTACTAGAATTCGAGGAACTAAGCGAGCAGCAGCAGCCGACGCCGGAGATTCAGGAGGAGCAGCCTTCAGGAGAAGTGCCAGACGAGGTCGCCGTTGAGTGCCCGGATCACCGTCCTTGCAACTTTGTGAAAGGCAAGCCCCGGAGCATATTAAGTCTCCTAATTTCCGAAATGCAGTTACAGTATTATTATTACATATATTGTTGCATTAAGTTTAGGAGTTGGATGCAAACACTTGCTGCATTGGTTATCCGATCCTTGTCCAGATATTGTTACCCTAATCCTATGTAGCTCAGGCTCGTGTAGTGCTTAGCCCTGCTTAAACATGGTAGAAGTCAGGTGATTTCCTGTCACCTGCGAGATATAGGAAGATACATGTGGCACGGTTGGCTATATTTGCTATCGTGAAAAAAAACCAGTCGTAATTTGAAATGAAGACCGGGCGGAAGCTTGCCGGTTTGCAGTGACTCCGTCTGTGTCGATTAAGGACTGAATCTTGGAGCCTTTCCTGTTCATGTTGAACACATGCCTCTCTCTTAGTTGGCCAGCCCAAAGACCGACCGCAAAGCCGAGTAGCTCAACTCAGGCCGGGAGTCGATAAGTATAAAGTACGCCTCGGAAGGGAGCCGTAGGCGTGAGTCCAAGGGCAGGTGATTTAAAAGTCCTGATCGTCCTGGCAGAAGGGTAATCCCTGAGAGTGCTGGCGCTGATCGAACCCGCGAATTTGGTTCCTGAGTTGTCCCAAAGGTAACCACGGCTACCCTTGCTAAGTATGCCAGGGTGAGAGTTAGGAATACCCCCTCAGCTGAGTTGTAATTCGATTCGAGTCGCCGTCTCTCCCGTTAGTGAGAACTTGACGGGCTTATCTCCAATGTAGATACACTTAATAACATAATGGTTCACAAATGATGATATGATGATGACAGCCTTATTATACCTGCTATGGTTAATATTGTTTGCTCCTAATAAGTGAGTGCTCTAGTACAGGTGCTAATCTAGTGGACAGGTAAATAATGATAAGCTTGATGCTAGGTTTAAATTGGTTACTATAATCGTAAGCTCTTTTATGCAACTGTGTCAAGCTAGCCCACCTGAAAAGCCTTGCATAATCCTTGGTGTCTTTAATTTCTGGTTTTTGATAGGTAAGTCTAGCTGAGTACCTTCTCGTACTCAGGGTTTATCTCCCACCTGTTGCAGATGACCAGTTCTACTTTGGTTGCTGCAAGTACTGCCTTCTCCCAGCTGGGGATGAAGACTAGACCATTGGGCACGGTCTCTACTAGTTCTCGTACCTGATAATGCTTTTGTGGGACATGACTCAGACTTGGCAATGTATTTGAAAACCATGATGTTTTGTACTAAACTATGTTGCTTCCGCACACTCAAACTTGGTTTGTAATATTCTATTTCAACTCTGATGGATGTAATCCGCATGCTACTTGTGAAATGTTGTAACAGATGATGTGTTGTGTTGAATCACTACGATCTTGGTTTGTATGTCGAGAGTTGGTTGAAATCCTTCGTGATTTCCGGACTACCGGGATTATGGGAGCTTAAGTACAGGAATTTGATCGCTTCGGTGATTGTTTTTGTACTTACGTTCTTATGATTTGGTCGGTTCTGTTATAGTTCATGCTTGTTACTCTTGGTGATCGCCATCACCTAGATGGCTTGGTGGTGATTGGGAGCTTGGTGATCACCCGGCGGAGCTTGTGGGTGACCCAACTCAAGTTGTGAGCGGCTTTGGGTGATTCGCCACGACGGAGTGTCGAAGAATAACCCGTAGAGAGCACTTGATCCTTGCACGGATCAAGGGGGAGCTACACCCTTGCGCGGGTGCTCCAACGAGGACTAGTGGAGAGTGGCGACTCTTCGATACCTCGGCAAAACATCGCCGCGTTGTTCTCTCCATTTACTTTGAGCATTTACTTTAAGTATTTACTTTGAGCAATTCAATACGTGTCTTTACATTCATAGAATTGCTATGCTAGAGTAAGTTTGGAACATAGGTTGCAAGTCTTTTGTGCATTAATTTGATAGAAACACTTTTCTAGGCACAAGGGGTTAATTGGGCTATCCGTAGGGTTTGATTATTGCAAGAGAATTTAGAATTAGCCCAATTCACCCCCCCCCCCTCTTGGGCATCTTGATCCTTTCAATTGGTATCGGAGCCTCGTGCTCACGTTTTTAAGCTTAATCGCTTAGAGCAAGATGTCTCACAGGGATGGACCTCCTCCTATCTTTGAGGGAGATGATTTTCCATATTGGAAAATTCGCTTGGAGGCATACCTAGAAGCTCTAGACGTTGGAATACTTAGAGCCGCCTCTCAAGGGTTCCCAACTGAAAGCTCTAGTTTGGTTTTGGTGAATTGATGAAACCCTAAGTGCTAACCTAGTTTATCAAGTGATCATGACATAGGTAGCACACTTCAAGTAGAAGAAGCTAATGAAGATCATAGCATGACAATGGTGATGGCATGGCGATGATCAAGGGCTTAAACATGAAATGAAGAAAGAGAAAAACAAAAAGCTCAAGGCAAAGGTATAAACCATAGGAGCTATTTTGTTTTAAGTGATCAAGACACTTAGAGAGTGTGATCACATTTAGGTTTGATAGCCGTACTATTAAGAGGGGTGAAACTCGTATCGGAATGCGGTTATCAAAGTGCCACTAGATGCTCTAACTCATTGCATATGCATTTAGGATCTAGTGGAGTGCTAACACCCTTGAAAATGTTTGTGAAAATATGCTAACACATGTGCACAAGGTGTTTGCACAAGATTCGGTGCTTTCTAAAAAATAAAATGTCTATTTTCTATTACGCCGGATGCAAAATTCTTGGTGATTGGCACATTTGAGCAAGGGTGAAGAAGTTAGAGTCGAAATGGAGTTGGTCGAAATAATGCTGGCGTCGGTCTACTGACCGGACGCTGGGTCACTCAGCGACCGGACACTGAAAGGATGCGTCCGGTCGAGCTGTTAGACGGCACAGTGGGTAGGGTTGAGCATCGGACGCTAGTCTGTGTCCGGTCAAGGTGGACCGGACGCGTCCGGTCGAAAAAACATGCCTCGGGGAGCTTACTGGAAACGACCGGACGCTGGGGCTTCAGCGTCCGGTCAGTTTTGACCAGAGCGTCCGGTCAGCTTCGTAGCTATTGGAATCTGACGAACAGTGTTTGAAGGCGATGACACATGGCGTCCATTGGGCGACCAGACGCTGAGGGCCAGCGTCCAGTCAGTATGACCGGAGTGTCCGGTCAGAGCGCGTTTTGCCTAGTGAAGGGGTATAACGGCTCTATTTGATTGGGGCTCTATTTATAGTCCCATGGCTGGCTCAAGGGAGAACTCATGCACATTTTCATTGACATAGCAACCTTGTGAGCCTAGCAAAAGGACTCCCACTCATCTACATCATTGATTCATCATCATAGTGAGATTGGGAGTGATCCAAGTGCATTGCTTGAGTGATTGCATCTAGAGGCACTTAGTGATCATGTTTCACTGTGGATTTCGCTTGTTACTCTTGGTGGTTGCCGCCACCTAGACGGCTTGGAGCAGCGAGAATCGTCGAGCGGAGGTGGTGATTGTCTCTGGCTCCGATCGTGGTGATTGTGAGGGGTTCTTGACCTTTCCCCGGTGGAGCGCCAAAAGGTACTCTAGTGGATTGCTCGTGGCTTGTGTGATCCTCATCTTGTGTTGGTTGTGCGGCACCCTATTGAGGGTTTGGCGTGTGAAGCCAATTAGCGCGTGAACCTCCAAGTGAGTGAATCGCCACAACGAGGACTAGCTTGCCGGCAAGCAAGTGAACCTTGGTAAAAAATCATTGTCTTCATCATTGATTCCGAGGTGATTGGTCTTCATTGTTATTCATCTTTGTGATTGATTGGTTCTTCATCTACACGGCGGTATAACTATCCTAACCACTCTCTTTACTTTACCGCAAACTAGTTGACAAGCTCTTTAGTGTAGCTAGTTGTGAGAGCTTGCTTGGTTGGTTGGTGTGGCTCTTTAGTTAGTCTTTGAGAGCACACTAACATAGGATAGTGTCTTTGCTATTGTGTGAATAGACACTATCTAAACTAGAATTGTGGTAGGTGGCTTGCATTTTAAGTAGGCTAGCGCAACACTCGCTTTGCCTCATAATTGTCTAACCACTTTGTTAAGTGTTGTTGTAGAAATTTTATTAGGCTATTCACCCCCCCTCTAGCCATTAGGACCTTTCACCAACACCTAAGAATGCCGCACAACTTCAAGACAATGAAGTGAACTATGAAAAATGGAATGCAAAGGCTCGCAACACCATCTTTAGAGGCCTTTGCAAAGATGTGTTCAATCATGTAAGGAACCACAAAGATGCCCATGCACTATGGTCGGACGTTTGTGCGCTCCATGAGGGAACCAAGAGTGAGCATGAGGAACGCTATCATCTTGTAATTAAAAAGCTAAACTCTTTTGAGATGTTTCCCAAAGAAAGTGCTAATGAGATGTATTCTCGTTTAAATTTTCTTGTAGAGGAAGTCAATGGGCTTGGACTTACTCAAATGTCACCATCCGACATTGTGAGAAAAATCTTGAGTGTCCTCCCCATTAACAAATATGGGCACATTGTGACTGTGCTACATCAAGGTGATCTTTCCGCCACTACACCGACACAAATCTTGGGAAAGATCAATGCTCATGAGATGTATATGCACATCACGCCACAAGATGGCTCATCCTCTACAAAGAAGAAAGAGAAGGACTTAGCATTCAAAGCTAGCCAAGATAAGGGCAAAGCAAGACTTGAGTATGAGAGCTCAAGTGATGAAGATGATGAAGAAAGCCTTGCTCTCATGGTGAAGAAGACCACCAAGATGCTAAAAAGGCTAAACAAGAGTGGCATCAAGTTTGACGGCAAGAAGAAGAAGTTCTTCACTAGCTCAAGAAGAAAGCCAATCTCTGAGATGGATTGCTACAATTGTAGTGAACTTGGCCACCTAGCTCATCAATGCACAAAGCCCAAGAAAGACAAGTTCAAAAACAAGGGCAAGAAAGATGATTCAAGCGATGAAGATGAAAAGAAAAAGAACAAGCCATATAAGAAGAGAGATGGCAAAAAGAGGGACTTCTACAAGAAGAAGAAGAGTGGCAAGGCCTACATTGTTGGTGATTGGCTCACGGACATTGATTCATCAAGTGGATCATCCGATGATGAGAGTGACAATGAGAAGGTGGCCGCCATTGCTATTGATCATGCATCCTCACCACCACCATCACCATCATCCTCTACACACCTATGCCTTATGGCCAAGGGTGAATGCAAGGTAACTAAGAGTGATGATAGTAGTGATGATGAGCAAGCTAGTGATGATGATAGCGATAGCGATGATGACTCACCTACATATGATGATCTTGTCAAAATATTAAGAAAATACACTAAGATCATTAGAAAGAGTAGAGCTACAAATGAAAAACTTGATGCTAAAAATGATTCACTTTTAGCTAAGTGTGATACATTAGAAAAGGCTAATGATGAGCTCAAAGAAACAAATGATTCTATATCATCCAAACTCAAGGAGCTCAAATCTTCTAAGAAAGAGCTTAAAGATAAACATGATAAACTTGAGTGGGTGCACAATGAGCTTATCACTAGTCACAACAAGCTAAAAGATGAATATACAACTCTAAAGATCAATTATGATACCCTTGTTATTGCACAAGAATTCTTACCAAATGAGCCACATGATGCTACTAACCATGTTGTTAAGATTGATATAGCTACCTCATGTGATGATTTAATTGGTGAGAGCATTGAGCATGGATCTAGTAGCAAAGGCAAGCAAGTGGTTGAGTGCAATGACTATGATGAGTATGTCAAGCTCAAGAGTGACAATGAGAAGCTCATGAAAGATCTTGAAGAGATGAAAAGTCACAACACCATTGTGCTAGAAACTCTTGATCATGACAAAGAGTTGATCCTTGAGAATGAGAAGCTCAAAGAAGAAAACAAGAAACTCAAGGAAGAAAAGAACAATGATATTCTCAAGGAAGAGAACAAGAAGCTCAAGATGGAGAAAGAGCATCTCAAGGTGGGATTGAGCAAGTTTGCTAGAGGCAAGCATCTCCAAAGTGAGCTACTCATGAATACCATCATGAAGATGGATAGAAGTGGCATTGGATATATGGCAAGTGTAGAGAAGAAGAAGGCTCAAGCTCAACACCAACAATCAAAGCCAAAGCAAAAGCCAAAGAGATGTTTTGAGTGTGGACAAGAAGGCCACTTTGCTCATGAGTGTCAAACTCCACCACCACAACCCTTGCCTAAGCATGCTAGACCCTTTGCTTTCAATGCTCACTACATGCTTAGAAAAGATTCTAGTGGAAAGATGAAAGTCATGTTCTTGGGACCCCCTAATAAGAATAGGCCTAAGAAGATTTGGGTGGCTAAGTCACTTGTTGAGAAGGTGAAGGGCCCTCAACAAGTTTGGATTCCTAAAGTTTGAATCTCATGTGTGTAGGTGAACTACAAGACCGGTGGAAGTCATTGGGTTATTGATAGTGGTTGCACTCAACATATGACCGGTGATTCTCGTATGTTCACCTCACTAGATGAAGAGGTAGATGGACAAGAGAAAATAACATTTGGAGATAATTCAAAGGGCAAGGTTAAAGGATTGGGCAAAGTGGCAATATCAAATGATCATTCCATCTCCAATGTGCTCTATGTTGCTTCATTGAGCTTCAACTTGCTATCCGTTGGGCAATTGTGTGATCTCGGCTTTCAATGCTTATTCACCGAAAAGGAGGTTGTTGTATCCAAGATAGATGACAATCAAGTGATATTCAATGGATTTAGATACAACAACTTATATCCAGTGGACTTCACCTTCGAAGATGCAAACTTGAAGACTTGCCTATTCACCAAAACAACACTTGGGTGGCTATGGCATAGAAGACTTGCTCATGTTGGGATGAGCTCACTCAAGAAGCTTATGAAGAATGATTTGGTGAGAGGGTTGAAGGATGTGAAGTTTGAGAAGGACAAGCTTTGTAGTGCATGTCAAGCCAGCAAGCAAGTTGCAAACACTCATCCAACCAAAGCTTTCATGTCAACCACAAGAGTGCTAGAACTCCTACACATGGATTTATTTGGACCAACAACATACAAGAGTTTGGGAGGAAATCTCTATTGTCTTGTGATTGTGGATGACTATTCAAGGTATACATGGGTGTTCTTCCTTCATGACAAATCTGAAGTTGCATCTTGTTTCAAGAAGTTTGCCAAGAGAGCTCAAAATGAATTTGAAGTAAAGCTCAAGAAGATAAGAAGTGACAATGGCAAAGAGTTTGACAACACAAACATAGAAGATTATTGTGATGAAGTTGGAATCAAACATGAAGTCTCCGCAACCTGTACTCCTCAACAAAATGGTGTAGTTGAGAGGAAGAACCAGACCTTGATCACTCTTGCAAGGACAATGCTAGATGAGTACAACACCCTCAAAGCTCTATGGGCAGAAGCAATCAACACCGCATGTTATGCATCCAACCGCCTATTTCTTCAAAAGTTCCTCATCAAGACACCGTATGAGTTGCTCAATGGGAAGAAGCCGGATGTCTCCTTCTTTAGGGTGTTTGGTTGCAAGTGCTACATCTATAAGAAGCGGCAACACCTAGGGAAGTTTCAAAGACGTTGTGATATAGGTTTTCTTGTTGGTTACTCATTGAAGTCCAAAGCATATAGAGTATTTAATCATACCACCGGCTTGGTTGAAGAAACATATAATGTGGAATTTGATGAATCTAACGGCTCCCAAGGAGCACATGAGAATCTTGATGATGTAGGTGATGAACCATTGAGGGAGGCTATGAAGAATATTCCGGTGGGAGACATCAAGCCAAAAGATGATGAAGATGATGTACAAGTCATTAACCAACCTTCTTCATCAAATGTACCATGAGATGGTGAAAAAGATGGGAGAGTGGAAAATGAAGATACTCATATCTCCCATGAGCAAATGGTGGTACAAGCACAAGATGTTGATGCTCCACAACCTCCTTCTCAAATGGTCAATAGAAGAAATACACCTCTCCTACAAGATCATCCACAAGATCTCATCATAGGGAGTCCATCAAAGGGTGTAATGACTCGATCTCAAAAACTTACTTCATTTGTTGCTCATCACTCTTTTGTCTCTTGCTATGAGCCTACCAAGGTAGAAGAAGCTCTTAAAGATCTGGATTGGATCAATGCCATGCATGAAGAGTTGAACAACTTCACTCGCAATGAAGTTTGGACTCTTGAAGAGCGACCAAAAGATGCAAGAGTCATTGGAACGAAGTGGGTGTTCCGCAACAAGCAAGATGATCAAGGTGTTGTTGTGAGGAACAAGGCAAGACTAGTTGCAAAGGGGTTCTCTCAAGTTGAAGGTTTGGATTTTGGAGAGACCTTTGCACCAGTTGCAAGATTAGAAGCCATCCGTATCCTTCTTGCATATGCATCACATCATGAAATGAAACTATATCAAATGGATGTGAAAAGTACTTTTTTAAATGGCTTTATTAATAAACTAGTCTATGTTGATCAACCTCCCAGGTTTGGAGACCCTAGATATCCTAACCATGTTTATAGGTTGTCCAAGGCACTATATGGGCTTAAGCAAGCCCCAAGAGCTTGGTATGAGCGCCTTCGGGACTTTCTCATTGAGAAGGGCTTCACCATTGGGAAGGTCGACACCACACTATTCACCAAGAAGCTTGATGAGCATATCTTCATTTGTCAAGTATATGTTGATGATATCATCTTTGGATCATCAAATGAAGACTCATGCAAAGAATTTGGTGAATTGATGTCGAAGGAGTTCGAGATGTCAATGATTGGTGAGCTTACATTCTTTCTTGGTTTTCAAGTCAAGCAAATGAAAGAAGGCATCTTCATCTCTCAAGAGAAATACACAAAAGACCTTTTCAAGAGATTGAAGATGGATGAATATAAGCCAATCAAGACACCAATGCCTACAAATGGACATCTCGACCTAGATGAGGGAGGTAACCCGGTTGATCAAACTCTCTACCGTTCTATGATTGGTAGCTTGTTATATTTAATCGCATCTAGGCCCGACATCATGTTTAGTGTGTGTATGTGTGCTAGATTTCAAGCTAGTCCTAAGGAAACACATTTAATTGCCGTAAAAAGAATCCTTAGGTATCTTAAGCACACACCAAGCATTGGCCTTTGGTATCCCAAAGGAGCTTTATTTGAATTAATTGGCTATTCCGATTCGGATTACATTGGATGCAAAGTTGATAGAAAGAGCACATCCGGAGGGTGCCATTTGCTTGGTAGATCACTTGTGTCTTGGTCCTCCAAGAAATAGAAGAGTGTGGCTTTGTCCACCGCCGAAGCGGAATACATTGCCGCGGGTGCTTGTTGTGCACAAATATTATACATGAAACAAACTTTGCTAGACTATGGAGTAGTTCTAGAGAAAGTACCTCTTTTGTGCGATAATGAAAGTGCGGTAAAACTTGCAAATAATCCGGTTCAACACTCTCGCACCAAACATATAGATATCCGCCATCACTTTCTAAGAGATCATGTAGATAAAAATAATATATCACTAGAAGGTGTAAGATCTGAAGATCAATTAGCGG
Source organism: Miscanthus floridulus (assembly GCF_019320115.1). Taxonomy (NCBI): domain Eukaryota; kingdom Viridiplantae; phylum Streptophyta; class Magnoliopsida; order Poales; family Poaceae; genus Miscanthus; species Miscanthus floridulus. The sequence goes on along the minus strand of NC_089595.1, from coordinate 70,580,302 downwards.
ATATCTTCACTAAACCGCTAGATGAGGCTACATTTTGTAGATTACGGAATGAGCTCAATGTACTTGATTTTAGTAACTTCACTAAAAATTGAGCTTGTGTTGTCCCTTGCATTCATTGTAATATACAACATGCTTAATTTGTGGCAATACATATAGGGCTTGTCTAACATGGTTAAGATAACCGCCGAAAAGCGTGTGAAGAAGCTTAACCTTAGATCAAACTTGACAAGCAACTAGATTTACTTATAAGTATTGCATATGCATGAATGTTGTTTTGTCGTTTTGTTCCATTTGCCCTCTTGTTGCCTATTTTCTTAAAAAGAATTATAGCCTAAGGCAAAATATTTTGAAAAATATGAGGGTTTGAGAGAGGTCACTCACATCAGTCCCAATTGGTGTTTATTTGGATCTTATTCAAGTTGGGACTTGATTAGGAACAGGCAGTGCGAAGGAAGTTTGAAGTTTTGCTGGAAAAAGTGCACCCGACGCTGCTGTCCAGCGTCCGGTCAGTTCACAGGAGGTGAACTGTTGCTGAAGGAGTGACCGGACGCTGCGTCTATGCGTCCGGTCAGGAGGACCTTCAGCGTCTGGTCGATCGAAGGAAGGAAAGGCAGTATTGACCGGACTCTGCCTGCGTCCGGTCATGGACCACCGGACGCGTCCGGTCTCGATTCTAGAGGAATTGGACCTCTCTGGAATTGACCGGACGCTGGGTGGTAGCGTCCGGTCGCTACCACCGGAGCGTCCGGTCAGTGGATCTCGCGCGGCTTCAGGACTCTTTTCTCTGTTTCCTTCTCTGTCACGTCGGGGGATCTATTTATTTCGGCCGTATCTTTGTTTTGATTCCCCGTGACCTAGCCCTAGCTCTTGCCTCCGCCTCCTGTGCCTCCACAGCTCGCCAGCTACGCGTGGTCGTGCTCCTTCCTCGCCGTGCCACCGCAACCCAGCGCTGGCCACCTCACGCCCAAGCTCACCACGCCGTCGCAGCCCCGCAGCCGAGCTCCTTGCACCGGTCACGCAAGCCACCGCGCCTCCCTTGCCCACGCTCGCCCGGTCCTCTCACCACCACACCACCTAAGAGCCCTCTGCCGAGCCTCACCACCTGCCTCTCGCGTGTCTGCGACGCCGGAATCAAGACCGAGGGGTTCTTAAGGCCTTTGATCCAACCCTTACCCTACCTCCTTGATTGGTAAGGCCAGGCATTTTCAATCTTGATCTGTACAATTGTGACCTAGATCAAATTGCAGTGCACTGATTCCCCATTGCATTCAGGGCTTTTGACCTAACCCTAGCCGGTTCCAAGGATCCCCCGTGTGACATCTCATCTTTCCTCGGATCGCTGTTCGTCAGGTAGAAAGCCAATCGATTCAAGTTCGCATCTACATTGCTTTCTCTATTAGGGTTTCGCATCTATTAGACATATTGTATTTATTTGTATATCCATCTATTCTATCGTGCAACGTGTCAGTGTCGTTGTGGTTCTTGTGGCAGTTGGCAGTCAACTCGGAGCCAAGCTCGTGAGTAAAGATCGAGGCCAAGCCTTGAGAGGTTCAGTTTGTCTGTTGATCTTCATCAGCGTTAGTTCATCATCTTGTCAGTTCAGATGGCTCACACCAAGAACGTTGGTGGTGGCCTAGGTGATGATGATCGGAGGCCCCTGCCTCACCAGCTAGCCGGATCGAAGGGCAAGTCAACCAAGCAGGTGACATCTAAGAAGCACAAGTACCCGACACAGAGACAGTGAGATTAGCAGCTGTTGCAGAGGCCGCAGAGCGTGCTGAGAGAGGCGATGCCCGCAGCGGAGTTGTCATTGCAGATCAGCCGGTTTCACCAGCAGTTAGAGCTACGATTGAGGAGGTTGAGCATCGTCACGGTAGTCCAGCTAGGACTGCCACATTTGCAGGCCGACGGGTTGCCATTGAGGAGGGTCAGTCAGTAGAGCAGGAGCCAGTTCAGCAGACTCAGGAGGGCAAGCAGGCATAGCATACCCAGGAGGCCGAGGAGACAGAGCCGGCACCCCAGCTTCGCCGCTCTGGACAGACCCGTGTACCAGTCTTGCCGAGGCCGCCAACACAGCGGAGGGGATCACGTCCACCACCTAGACCACAGGTTCCACCTCCAGTGGTTCACCTCGACTTGAGGGCCACCACAGCCAGACAGGTTCAACAGCTGCGATTTGTAGAGTTTGAGGTTTGCTTTCCTCCGAGGAGGGATGAGAGAGCAGCTGAGGGTTTCTACACACCACTGCAGGAAGATTTCTACAATGCTTATCTCAACAGTGGGGCAGTGTTTAGATCTTAGAGAGTCTGTCGGATAGAGTCTATTGTGGCAGCTGCCGGAGAGCACATTCAGCCTTACTTATCATATTTGCCAGGATTGACAGATTTGATTGGACGGATGGGGATATATGTACCATCTTGGGTCTGGCAGTTTTATGCTTCACTCTTCATCGATCCACATCACAGATTTATTCACTTTGCTTTTAGAGGCAAAGACTACAGAGTGACGAGTGGTAGGGCCAGAGAGTTACTAAGGCTACAGGAGCAGCCTGTCAAGATGCGTGAGGTTTGTTATGGATAGCAGGAGCCTCCCAGGCGTCCTCATGGAGGGTTGGTGCCACCTACGGATTTAGTGCGACATTGCTTCAAGGAGCCCTTTGGTGAGGGGTTGAGCAGGAACCCTAGTGACTTGACTCCTACAGCGAGAGTGCTAGAGGCCATTATCAAGAGGACACTATTCCCAGGTTGGGATACAGGGAGGGCCTAACTCGCTTACAGCTCTGGCTTCTCAATGCCCTGATACAGCAGATAGTATTTGATATATGGGATCTCCTTCTTTCAGAGATGGAGGATACAATAGCTGAGGGATTCAAGGGTCATAGGCAGCTTCCCTATGCTCACTGGATCACGTTTCTCATCCGCGGAGTAGTGCTTGATAAGCCCCCAGGTATGATGGATGAGTATACAGGTGCCACCACATAGTTCCCAACTTACAACCTGTCACAGAGGATCAGGCACAGCACTCCTCAGGCACCCAGACAGCCTAGCCATCGTCCCAACGTGCCAGAGTCCGTAGCTCAGCAGGATGAGATTATCAGAGGGATTGCAGCCACTGAGGAGGAGGAGCTAGAGGCACATTAGGATGTGAGCGAGTATAGTGATAGCTCTAACGACGACTACCAGCCTATTCCTCAGATGCCTCCACGCAGACATGATGCAGAGGCCGGTAGCTCTAGTTCTGCTCCACCTACTCCACAGACAGACCCTGCTCTCATTGCTATTCTTGAGCGGATGCAGCAGACACAGGATAGACAGGCATAGGAGACAGCTGCAACTTTTGCCCAGTTTCAGACTCGACAGGATGAGTTCTAGAGGTAGCAGTAGGCCATGCAGCAGCAGCAGCAGTGGATGCATCAGCAGCAGATACTCTTGTAGCAGTAGCTTATGGGTTTCATGCAGCACGTAGTGACAGCTCTTGGGGCCCCATAGCCATAGCTTTTGCCCCAGCTTGCTCCGCCTGCCACCACTTCGACGACTCCAGCAGTACAGCCCAGTGGGCTCAAGAGTTAGGTACTGCCTCCAGCTCAGTTTGCTTCACCTCTTGTACAGGTGTCCCAGTGGTTAGCCTCACCAGTGGTAGCCTTGCAGTTCACTCCACTTCAAACGGGCTTCACACTAGAGCAGTCTTCCTCGCTATTCGTGCCTAACACATCAGTCTCCAAGAGTCTTGGAGCATCCTTCAGCGAGTTGACCAGTATGCCTACTCCACCTCATATGCATACCGCCGGTCCGTCTACAGCAGCTCCAGTCGCAGTGACTACTCAGAGGCTCCCCTTGTCTGTCGCCTCGTTAGATCCTGCGATAGACATACTAGCAGCTTCATAGGCAGCACCAGCCCTAGCTCAGACCTAGATCGCTTCAGCGACACTTCCTGCCATAGAGGGTCAGTCAGTTCAGAGCTTAGGGTCAGATGATGATGGTGCCCAGTTCTAGCTTGCCCCACGTTCTTCAGCGCCCGGCTCGTCCACTGCAGCCCCGCCGACCGACCCCTAGGTTTTGGTGTTTTACGCCAAAGGGGGAGAGGGTTCGAGTATGTAGACTCAGGGGGAGCGTCATTTAGGGGGAGCTAGTTATATAGTATTATCTTATTATATACATTTGGAGTTTTATTTGTGTGATACACTATTACTTTTGCATTCGTGTGTTTACTTTCACGCATATTATTCTATCTATGTGATAGTGCTATCTATGTGATTATGATATATGACATGTGTGCTCTCTACTATGCATGATTTAAATGTCATATCAATTGTGTCATGCTCATTTGCCTTTGCTTCCACGTTTATACTCCGATGCAAGTGAGCTTTGTTAATCGTACTCATGCTTAACTCACATCCTTTGAGTACATTGTGTTGGCTTGGGTCATATAAGCTTGACTAACACTTTTGTTCTTATCGACAAAAGCTTATATGAACCAAGCCTGTCAAAAACCTCACTCTTTCACATACTCGAGGTGGTATTGTCATCAATCACCAAAAAGGGGGAGATTGAAAGCATCTAGGCCCCTTGGTGGATTTCGGTGATTAATGTCAATACAAGATTACTATGACTGACGTGTGTTTTGCAGATGCAATTAAGTTAGGTCATGGTAATGGAGATCAATTGGGCAATCAAAGTTGTCATGCCCCTACGATGGAAATCGTTTCGGTTTTCAAAGGATGGACGATAAGGTTAAGGATGACTAGTTCTAAGTGTCGATTGGAGTTGGAAAGACACTTAGAGTAGTTTAGGACTTTGTTTTTCCTTTTGGCCGTACTATTAAGGGGGTATGGACGGGTAGCTTGACCTAGTTGAATCTAGTGAGTTAGGTGTGGTGCACACTTGTTAAAACTAGCTCTAGGTAGCTCCTATGAATGCCTAAGATCCTTTGGAGCAAACTTTATTCACATATGTTCGAGAGTTGGAAGTGAATGGAGGGTCAAATACTGACCGGACGCTGGCTCCGGTGCGACCGGACACTGGCCGCAGGGTCCGGTCAGTTCATTTGACCGAGTAGAACAAGTCTGGTGTGACCAGACGCTGGAAGGTCATCGTGACCGGACGCTGAGGGCCAGCATCCGGTCGACTCCAGTAAGGGTCCAGACTTGAGAATGTGTGACCGGACGCGTCCGGTCAATATTGACCGAACCCTAAGTATCCAGCGTCCAGTCGAGTCCAGTAAGGTTCCAGTAAGGGTTTTATGCGACCGGACGCGTCCGGTCAGTGCTGACCGGACCCTACCAGCGTCCGGTCAACTCATTACTACTGGTTCGCAGGTTGAACTGACCGGAGCGTCCGGTCTACACGATCGGAACGTCCGGTCACCCCGTAGAAGCTCATAACGGTTCGTTTTTCAGGCTGCCTTATAAATAGAAGCTCCACTCGTGTGTGGAGTCACTTTTGCTCATTCCATCAGCTGAGAAACACATTTGTGAGTGCCAAGAAGAGCAAGGTCCTAGTGAGGTGTTTGTGATTTGAGAATCCAAGAGTGAAACCTCATTAGTGAATCAAGAGTAGACAAGTGTGCATCCATCTTCTCATTAGGCTTCGCGTGGTCAAGTGAGAGTTCGTGCTTATTACTCTTGGTGATCGCCATCACCTAAACGGCTTGGTGGTGATTGGGAGCTTGGTGATCACCCGGCGGAGCTTGTGGGTGACCCAACTCAAGTTGTGAGCGGCTTTGGGTGATTCGCCGCGACGGAGTGTCGAAGAATCAACCCGTAGAGAGCACTTGATCCTTGCGTGGATCAAGGGGGAGCTACACCCTTGCGCGGGTGCTCCAACAAGGACTAGTGGAGAGTGGCGACTCTCCGATACCTCGGCAAAACATCGCCGCGTTCCTCTCTCCATTTACTTTGAGCATTTACTTTAAGTATTTGCTTTGAGCAATTCAATACGTGTCTTTACATTCATAGAATTGCTATGCTAGAGTAAGTTTGGAACATAGGTTGCAAGTCTTTTGTGCGTTAATTTGATAGAAACATTTTTCTAGACACAAGGGGTTAATTGGGCTATCCGTAGGGTTTGATTATTGCAAGAGAATTTAGAATTAGCCCAATTCACCCCCCCTCTTGGGCATCTTGATCCTTTCAATTGGTATCAGAGCCTCGTGCTCATGTTTTTAAGCTTAATCGCTTAGAGCAAAATGTCTCACGGGGATGGACCTCCTCCTATCTTGTAATCAACAGGGCTAGCGGGCTACAAGACTCTAAGCAAGCTATGCAAACACAATCACTAACTAGAACTCTAATTGTAGAGAAGCTACCTGGAGATATCATGACTATTAACCAGTTTATTGACCATATCACTTTACCGGTATCAGCACCTTTGTTGCAATTGCCACCAAACTTATCAGAGTATCAGACAATTGAGCAAACACAAACACCCACAAGAACTGAGATAGTGACAATGCAAGATAGCCAACGAAAAAGTTGCAAATTAGCAGAGAAAGCAAAGAGAACACCAGGGAAGAACTCAATGCAACTAGCACAAGATGTGGTTGCTAAAAAGTTGGGAGATCCATCTCCTTCCTCAACCGATGCCTCAAGTTCTGATGAGTTTAATCGCTTAGCGCAAGCACTTGGACCGTCCGCTAAGCAAACAAAGCATGGAGGCACTCACGGCCTTAATCGAGCATGGGCAGCCCAAGAAGGTGAAGAAAACTCGAATGAGGGTGGCGTAGCTGGAAGTTTTTTCTTGGACAGTCCGGTCAAACTTGCCTTTCAACCTGTTAACTCTCTACCTTGCTTCAGGGATTCTAAGTTTGGTGGTGCTTTTCAGTCAGAGGTGGTGGTGTTTCTACTTAGTTGTTGGTGATCTCTGTGTTGCGTTTCCTTTTTCCTAGTTGTCATTCTTTTCCACCCCATTATAGTTGTTATGCTTTGTTTTTCTTGATTAGTTTGGGGCAGTTGGGTTGGTAGTTGGGTTGGGCTTTCGACCAAGTTTGCTCAAGGTGTTTGCTCAAGGTTGAGCAAGTTGTGGGGCAAAGTCGTTAGTTACTTGGATGTTGTTTCTAAAAGTTGGCCAGGATGTGTGGTGCACTCTTCCAGTTGGTGGGTTTTTTTACCCTGGTTTCCTCTAAAAAAACTGGGCCGACCTTGTATTTTTATTTTCTCCGTCTAATAAAAATACGGCAAAGCTTTGCGGTCCCTTAAAAAAATCTTAATTACCATTATATTGTGCTAGCTTCCAATCGATGGTGTTGATGCGCATATCGATTACAGTCGTGAAGCTAAAGTAAATTAAAGAGGGTGCAACTTCCTTGTGGGTGTATGGACTTCGACCATAGACGATGCATATGAGTAAAATTTTAGACTTTATCACTAAATTTGTATGGGGGGCTTATGCACCCATAGGTACATATGTAGATTCGTCCATGATAGGTTATGTGGTATCGTGAATCCCGTCAAGAGAGCACGAGTTCGTTTGCACTCTATAAGCGGTACTAGCAAATGGCCGTGCGTTGCTATGGGAGGCTCAAAATTTTCAGTGTAATAAGGGTACAAAAAATAGCAGGTCAAAACCAATAGGCAAATGATTTTTTACTCAGCTTAACAACGTACTATTCTGAGCCATATTCAAATCAATAGATATTAGATTACAACAGATCTTAACAGATTTACACACCTAGGAACTTACTACTCACTTTAAGTCAAATTCACCTCTGAAAAAATAAAAGAAAATCTAGTGTGCAACCACACATATAAAAATACATCAAAAAATGATGATTCCAAGGATAACTTTGACGCCTAGCTATGCTATAAAAACTGATGATTGCTTTACTGTAGCATCCTGCTCAAGAACACTGGAATTTCAGGCGAAGGGAGCAACATTAAGTCACAATTATTTTAAAAAAAATCAACTCAATTTTACGATACGTATGATATGATAGCTAGGTAATTATTTTCATACCTCAAGCATTGTTCTCATAGCAGTTAATTTTATTTCAAGTTTCCATAATCCAAGGACTTTGCTATTTCACATTTTGTCTAGGTAGTCATGTCCTTATATCTATTTTCTGGTTGCCAGTAAAATGACTTTTTGAGTTGAACTGATCAATATAGTCACATGGAAACTTGATTATCAAAATAGCATTTGTGTGATGGTACTACATTGTCGCTTGCTCAGAGAGGCTTTACATTTGAACACATGTTGTTGTTTGAAGACACTGATAAAGTAGGCTTTGTAAGGCAAATCAGCAATAACGGAATATGCATTTGATGAACACAATGCAAGAAGCTCATGTGTTTAGTTGCTTTTTTCTACGGGGAAAAGCTTACCGAGTTTATTATTTAATAAACTTCTGTGTCAATTAAATTAGCAGTCCTCCTACCTGTTTGAAAGATATGACTAACAAAGAAAACAGAGACATGTTAGAATGCAACTACTATTTCAGTGCTTTGCAAATTCTATTTTAGTCCTTTGAAACATATATCTACAAAATGGGAACAACCATGCAAAATGGCAACCAGTGTTGAGCAAACGTTTGGCTAGCAATGGCAAAAAAACCAACGGATTGGAGTGGACGACCTGTATATGTTCAACATTGTTGCGCAGTGTACTTGTCATTTCAGAAAAGGCAGCTCATGAGTCTGACCTCCTGATAAGAATGCAAGTTTGGTTTCAGTGGGTTTGAATTCTAAAAGACATTTATTTGTTTTTTGGGATTTTCTAGAAACCGTTAACAAAGACACCAATGTTAATCGATTTATAGTTGTAGACAAACTGAATAGCATATTAACATAGACCATTTGATATAGGCGGTTGGTCTGACCACCTCTAAAAATGGTGCATGAATTAGTGCTACTCAGATCCTATATCCCTGTCTTTACACGGAATACATGGATACTCACATATGAGCACCTTCGAAAGACATGCGTCATTGTTCTCACCTACCTTAAAACATTGAACCACAGAATAAATCTAAGGAAATAGAAGCGTCATTGTTGATGATTACATCACCTACCATTAAAACATTCAACCATCATTGTCGACAGTCACATCATGTACCATCAAAACATTTAACCATGGAATAAATCTAAGAAAATGTAAACACCCGGACTTAAACCCAGTGGATAAGTTCAACTACAAGAAACATAATAATCGGCTGAGATATGTGCAGTACGCGCACATTCATGTAATCTGCAAACTTTAATCTAAAATACCAATACATCGGTGCATTATATACTTTGCTCTTAATTAAATAATTCGATCATAATAAATTCTTCTGTACTTTTTTTGTGAGGATTCTTTTGTATGTTTTACTGATACACTTTGTGATATGTAAATATATATTGGGGCAGTTTGCAAAGAGAACGTATACCGTACCAGCACAGAACTAATAGTGAAAGATATATTTTTTTTCCACGAACTTGTGTCGGGGCACAAGTTTTTCATTAAGAGGAAATAGTGAAAGATATATTCAAAATCATTATAAAACTAAGTAATTGTAGTAGTACAAGGAGCCTATTTAGTTGAGGAAACCATACTAAGACTACACGTACGTACCAATACGACTAATTATCTCTCCTTCATGCGTTTGTCATACCCTATGGACAAGAGGTGTGCGTAGAGGACCTGATTCCAAACGTCTGGCACGCCCGGGAGGCACCAGTGGCTGCAATCCTCCGGCGCGCCCGGCGGCGTTCCCGGCTCCCGGTGCCCTGACGGATGGCCATCCGGTCTGAGCTCCGTCATGTGAGTAATGTTCAGAAACCTTGCCTTCCTTCCGTGGCTCCTAATACCATCCGTCATCTTCGCAATCATCGCGTTCATCCATGAGTACTCTTCACCAAAACAGTGGACATTAGTGGTTAGTGGATCTCGCTGGCCAGCGCACGAACCACCAATGTCCCAGGTGCCATTGCTGCAATTTTCAGGTACAGTGGAGAAAAGCCATGGTTACGAGACACAGTTCTATTTATCACAATGCAAGCAAAACCACTTATGTACTTACCTATAATGCGAGGGAGAATAACTCCTGAAGAAGAAATAGCTTTTGGAACATCGGGCACTGCTCAATTCCCAATCTTTCACCGTTTGCAGAGACAGCCGAAAAGCTTCCTTGATGTTCATGGTTCTGTTCAAGCGGTTGCCAACCATGAAATATTTTCCTCTGCTCATGAGCCACACGCACGACAACCCGAAATTAGTGTCTGATCAGCACCCAAGATAACAAGAATGTCATATATACATACGCCTTGACGGTTTTGCGGTGGTTCCACCAGTGGCCGGTGTTGAGCACAAGCACGTTGGCGCCGGCCCACCGGTCGGCGTGTCGTGGCATCACGTCCAGGCGGACGGCTCCCCTCACGCCTCCGCTGCTTGTCGTCGCGTCGTTTGCCGGCCGGAAGCGGTCGACCATCACGATCATCGGCGCGCGGTAGTATTCGACGGAGAGGTTGTAGTCGGCGAAAACCATGGCGAGGTAGCCCCTGTGCCGGCTGATCGGTTTCCCGGACTGCTCGTAAACTCTGGCCGACGCGCTGGCCGCAGACGGCACGGCGGCGGCAAGCATGCACACCATGGACTCCCACTGGTTCCGGCCGATCGAGTCCCCGGCAAAGACGATCCTGCCGTTCCGGCTCCGCTCCAGCATATCCGTCGCGTTGAACCTGATATATTAACAACTTGATTAAACCATTGACATGGATCAGGTAATAACCAAGAAGAAGATGTCGACGTGCATGGCGGGGGCCAGCGGCGGATCCAAAGGGGGGGGGGGGGGGGGGGGGGGGGGGCTGGGGGGCTCCAGCCTCCCTAATGACTTGATTTCAAGCCTAATCACTGTAGCAAAAGCTTGATTTTACCATTAAATCTTCATGTAAATCAACATCTCTATTGTTTTAGCCCCCCTTATCCCGCATCGTGCATCCACCACTGCGCGGGGGCTACCTACTTAGGGAGGACGCAGCGATGAGGTTGCCAGCGCCAGTGTCTGAAGGAGGAGTCGCTGCGTCCGTTCCGTGTGCACCGGAAGCCGGGGTCGAGGAACCGGCAGTCCTCTGTGTACGTCGTCACGTCGGCAGCGTCATCCCTCACCCATCGTCCGTCCGAATAGTCGCACGGGTGGCCGTCGGTGCTGTCGTCGTGCTCTCTTCTGTTGATCGGAGGAGGCAGCCAAGACGGGAACGACTTCGACCGTGGCCACCCAGGCGAGGCCAGGAGGCCGACGACACAGAGCGCGGCGACCAAGAGGAAGCCGGAGGAGACGAGTAGGGGTCTCGCATGCATTGGTCGCGAGAGTCAGTGTTGGCTACCATTGGTTGCTGGTTAGTCGGAGGGTTGTGAGGTAGAGTATACGACGAGTGTTGGAGCGATTTGTGGGTCGAGTTGGACTGTGCCATAACCATATGCATGGCTATGTTTGCTTCTTCATGTCGTCAGTTTCATTTTGTTTTATTTTTCGGTAGTATCACTGTTTTTTTTTTAACTAGCAGTGATGGCCGCTTTAGAATCGACAATGATAAGGTTATCATTACTAGTTGAAAACTAGTGTGATGTCTCTTAGGTGGTGGATGAATGAAATAATCACTCTTAATGTTCAGTACGTGTAACTCAGTTTTATAGACTAGATACCACATTAGATTGTACCATGGTGTTATGGTCAAATATGCCACATGAATTATGTACTCTCACTTGCATTCACACTAACAAAGGAACGATACTCTACAAAGGATTCATCTTTTCACTCTAAATGCAGTAGCTTTTATCATAAGGATGTCATTTTCACCCAAAATAAGTATCAGGCTATCAGCAAATAAATTATGATAGATAACTAATGAGTTAAATGCACCAGAGATCTATTAACCTGTGAGTAAGTTTCAGTTGAGTCCATCAACTTTCAAAGTGACTTTTTTGGGTCCATAAACTTTTAAAATGATTCACTACAGTCCATACCTATTTATTTAACCTTAAATTCAAAGCACATTTATAGAAAACCCGTTTCCACATGCATGCAGGTGCGCAGAGAGCCCTAGACACGCGGAGGATCTGCTCGCCTGAGGCGTCCGGGTTGATGTACGTCCTGTAGATGTCATAGGTGCAGAGGGAGGAGACAGCCACCAGCTCGGCCGAGCCGGCCGATGTTACAGCCATGAAGAGCATGATGAGGAGCAGGACGGAGCCAGACTTGCCCATGAGCGCGGTGGCAGTGGTGGGCGGGACAAGCCCCTTGGCCGCCTCGGCTGCCGTGATGTGGAGGTCCAGAGCGAGCGCGCCGAGACCCAGCGAGGTGGCCAGCGAGAAGGGCACAGCCACCTGATCCGCGTGGGCGCCGTCTTCGCCTTGGGCTTCCTCCGCGCCATCCGCTTCCTGGAGCAGCCCAGGCAGCGCCTGTGCCGGGACATCCGCAGCGGCACGCTGGACGCCGAGGCGGTCACGGACCGCGCCGTGCGCGCCGTCGTGGAGCAGCGGGTGCTCCTCCGCGCCGACCCGGCGCTCGCCGACGCCGTCGAGGCCGAGTGCGCCAGGCCGTCGTGGCAGGGGATCATCCGGAGGGTGTGGCCCAACACCAAGTACATCGACGTCATCGTCACCGGCGCCATGGCGCAGTACATCCCGCAGCTGGAGTTCTACGGCGGCGGGCTGCCGCTCACGTGCAAGCCCAGCGAGGTCGCCTACACCCTCATCCCCACAATGTGTTACTTCGAGTTCCTCCCCTTGCCACACCCCAACGACGCCGCCGGCGAGCCCGACCAGCGCGACCTCGTGGACCTCGTCGACGTCAAGCTCGGGCACGAGTACGAGCTCGTGGTCACCACCTACTCAGGTTGTACGCACTGTGTGCCTACTGATAGATGACAAGTTCAGTGCTGTGCAGTGACACTAACAACGCTAGCTGTGCAACCGTGTGACCCTCAGGGCTGTATCGCTATCGCGTGGGCGACGTGCTGCGCGTGGCCGGGTTCAAGAACCAGGCGCCCATGTTCAACTTCCTACGCCGCAAGAACGTGGTGCTGAGCATCGACTCCGACAAGACCGACGAGGCGGAGCTGCACGCGGCGGTGAGCGGCGCGGTGCAGCACCTGGTCCCGTTCGGCGCGTCGCTGTTGGAGTACACGAGCTACGCGAACGCCGGGACCATCCCGGGCCACTACGTGATCTTCTGGGAGCTCCGCCTCCGCGCCGCCGCCACGGGCGGGGCCGCGACGACGACGCCCGTGCCGGCGTCGGTGTTCGAGGACTGCTGCCTGGCAGTGGAGGAGGCGCTCAACAGCGTGTACCGCCAGGGCCGCGCCGCCGACCGCTCCATCGGGCCGCTGGAGATCCGGGTGGTGTCGGACGGCAGCGGGTGGTGTCGAGATCCGCGGACTCGACGACGACGTGCATCGGGTGGCTGTACGCGCAGCGGGCCGGGTCGGTGGTGTACGTGGGGTGCTACCTCGCCCAAGGTTTTTATTTTCAGAAATTAAAATTTATCGGGGGTCACAGATAAAGAGGATAAACATGATATATCGGAAATATCGGACCAAATTCAAATAAAATTTAATTTGAATTTAAGTAAATTTAAATAAATTTAAACAAAATTTGTACGAAAAAGATAGATATTTTCTTATCGGCACCCACGGATAAAGAGGATATATCGAAAATATCAGGAGATTTCGGCCGATATTGGAAACCATGACCTCGCCCACTGCGGCTGGAACTCCACGCTGGAGGCCATCCAGCACGGGGTGACTTCACCTAGTTCCTGAGTGTCCTGTTGGACAGCGCGCAGCGTGCGGACGTGACGCTCGCCGTGGAGAGGAGCTGCCTGTTCGACGTGCACCGGCTGGTGCTCGCCATGCGCTCGCCGGTGTTCAGGGCCAAGTTCTCCTGGGACAGCAGGGACAGCAGCCTCGAGTGGTTCAGGGTCCACGACTGGACAGGCTGCGGCTCATGTGTGAGAGGATGCTGTGGGAGCGCGTCCGCACGGACGGCGTAGGGAGCGCGATCTCGACGCTGTCGCTGGTGCCGCGAGCTCCAGGACAAGGGGTTGATGCCGAAGGCGAGGCCTCCGGAGCTGAGCATGGTGAGGTAGGAGCCCTTGAAGTTGCCGTGCACGGGGCCGCACGCCTGGTCCGAGTGCGAGAGCGGGGGTGGAGCAGTCCCGCGCCGCGCTAGCCACGACGGTGAGGTGGTCGTGCACCACCCGGGGGCTGCCGAGCCGGTGGCTAGAGGTGTAGACGAGGAAGACGAAGACGACGAGCACGACGTGCAAACGTGGCCTTGAGGCCGCCCGCGAGCGTGTACACGACGACGCCAAGCGGGATGAGGAAGCTGGCGGCGTAGACGTTGACACTACTACCAGAAACGTTTTTCGTGGCGGACGAATTTGCTTTCCCGCAGCGGGCAAACACGTCCGCCACCGCGTAAAGGTCACGGTAAATCGTGGCCTTCCCGCGGCGGGCCGCTTTGCCCGCTGCGGTTAATCGATTTTTCGAGGCGGGCAAAAGTGTCCACCACGGTAAATAAAAAACGCCCGCCTTGGTAAATCGTGGGATTTACCGTGGCGGGCTAAAATAGGCGTCCGCCTCGGTTAAGTTTTTGGGATGTCTCGCAAAATCATTTCTGTAGTAGTGTGATGCCCGTGAGCGCGTTCGCCACAGCGGAGCCGCCGAGCAGCAGCATGGTCGTGACGATGACGTTGGTGGCGAGGCAGAACACCAGGAACACGGCGTGTGCCGCTCGTCCCCACCGTGCGCGAACGATCTCGCAGACGGTGTGCGCGTTGGGCGCTTTGCGCTTGATCTCGATGGCCATGACTCCGAACAGGAGCACCTGGATGGTGGCGCCGCTGGCGTACCAGAAAGGGCCGCTCACGCCGTACTGCCACGCCACGTTCGAGCTCTGCAGGATTGTTGCCGCCCATGTCCACGCGTGATCCATTGATCCATTGGCCGGCGAGCGCACGGAGGCAACAGTGTTCAGCTGGTCAGGCCGGCCCGACCCGTTGCGTTAGTTGGGCCGACATAACACAAACGAACCAAGCTTAAGGTTGTGCCTGAGCCCGACATAACACAAACGAACCAAGCTTAAGGTTGTGCCTGAGCCACTTGTTGAGCCTGTGGGCTGGCACGACATAGCACGATTAATAGTCAGGCCATGCCGCGTGCGTCGGGCAGCCCATTTGGCCATCTATAATAGCAAATGACCATTTATATATATAGGGAGAGTATATTCGTGCGTTGGCTAGGGATGAGCCACCCTCCGCCCCCACGCGTCGGCCAGCGTTGTGCTGTCTCCGCATCTGCACGTAGGTCGGGCCCTCTCCGCCCTCCACCTCGAGCCAACTAAGGCCATGCTGCCCTCTGCCTTCATGCATCATTTAGGGTCGTGCCGCCTCCGCATGCCGGTCAAGACCACGTCATGCGGTATTTACGGCCTAGCCGCCGAGGAAGCAAGTGGGGGATGGAGATGAGCCTAACGCAAAGGCAGCAGGAGAGGATGCCAGGATGGAGGAGACCTCTGGAGTTGTGGGTGGCTTGTTGTTCGATCGCCGGAGAAGGTGAAGATGGACCTGGGAGGAAGAGGAGCGAGCGATGGTGGTAGTGGAGAAACTACACAGAGTGAGGTAGATTTTGATTTTCGAGACGTGGGATATATATATATATATATATATATATAACTACTATCCTGTAGCTGGCTACAGAATAACTTATTCTGTAGCCACTTTGAGTTATGATAATTACTATGTTAATTTACGAGATTATAGTAACTCCTTACTAAGTGGTTTAATATAACGTTATGGTAAATATCCCCATGTGTTATAGTAACCCAACTATCGTAAATATGTATTGACATTATATAAAATTATAGTAAATGGAAGTGGCTACAGAATAACTTATTTTGTAGCCGGCTACTGAATAGCCTCTCCCTATATATATATATATATATATATATATATATATATATATATATATATATATATATATATATATATATATATATATATATATATATATATATATATATATATATATATATATATATATATATATATATATATATATATATATATAACTACCCTGTAGCTGGCTACAAAATAACTTATTCTGTAGCCACTTTGAGTTACGATAATTACTATGTTAATTTACGAGATTATAGTAACTCCTTACTAAGTGATTTACTATAACGTTATGGTAAATATCCCCATGTGTTATAGTAACCCAACTATCATAAATATGTATTGACATTATCGTAAATTAGTATATAAAATTATCGTAAATGGAGGTGGCTATAGAATAACTTATTTTGTAGCTGGCTACTGAATATACTCTCCCTATCTATATATATATATATATATATATATATATGGAGTGAGGATAACGGCCCATTCTTGGACCGCCATTTATCGGACCGAGTCATGAATGGGGCCAAAATAACAGGCAATGAGGTGCCCCATGCCCCCATGTGTTCTTCTCAAAAGAAAACGGGATTGCTATCTGTTGCCCGTGTGTTTGTTTTGTTGGCAGCACATGAATTTTTACCGCGTTCATCTGGCGATGGAGGGCTGGGAGCGCTGGTTTTGGTTGAGAGTGAGGTGGCCTTTCGTTGTTTGGCTGATGCGTGGGTCCCACTGCTACTGTTTGTATTTTGGAAGTCGCGCCGGGTATCCGATGGGTCGCGTGGCTCCGCCATTTCTCTCGCTCACATCCCCATTTCTCTCGTTCACATCGCCGGGTAGCTGAGGGGTCGCGTCCCATTTCTCTCGCTCACATCGCGGCGACGACAACCCTCTCCCTCCCGGCGCGGTGACCAGGCGGTGTATCGGCGGTAGCGGCGCCTCGTCCTATTGATCTGCTCGGTGACCTGTCGACTAGCTGCTTCCCGGTGCGCTGGAGGCAATTTGATCGGCGGAAGCGGCAGTTGCTCCAGCTCGTTCTTCTTCGTCTCGGATTCGTTGTTGAGGTTCGTAGCCGATCCCGTTTCTGTGTTGGTAAGATTTGGATTCCGTTTCGATTTGGTTTGGGTTTAGGGTTTTTTTGGGTTGTGTTTGTCAATTCGGTTGCGACAGCGGATGTGGTTGAGGATTAGGTTGCAGCCGAATCCTCTCTGCATCGCACGGTGGCGCTGGCAGGCGGCGGATGGGTTGGAGGTTGTCTGCGGCAGGGAACGGGTGGGGCGGAGTTGTGGGTGGAGGCGCTTTCCTTGCGCTTCGCTTCCCACAGTGCTGTGGTGCCTCGCTCAGGCGGTGTGTGGGGCGAAGCTTCTTCGTCCTGCATTCCGATGAACTTTGGGTTGTGTTTGTAGATCTCGTTTTGATGCATTGCTTGTTGTAGATCTCGTTTTGATGCATTGCTTGTTGTTGTCTGTCGATGAGCGGATGCGGGCTCTGTGTGGGTGAGGTTCGAATGCGTCTAGGGTTTGTTCTGTTAGTCTTTGTTAGGGTTTGGTTTGGTTTGCGGGCTCTGTGTAGATCTCGTTTTTTGGTGAACTTGTTAATTAGGGTTTGGTTTGATGGATTGTTCTTTTGTGTTGTTGGGTTTTGTTTGATGTTTATGAGTTATTAAACTCATGATTCAATCAGATTCAGTTCTTTTGTGTTGTTTTCTCTGTTGCATACAAGGTTCAGTACACTCTGTTGTAGTTTCAGTATGTCTATTTAGTGTTTTTAGTAGAATGTATTAGTCTCAGTGTGTGGCATCATCACTGTCTGTTCATTTGTTGTTCTTGCTCTTTTAGGTAGTGAAGATTTGGTTGAATCCACGATGTGTGTTTTTATCTCAATCAGTTCCTCCATGCTAATGTGTCCTTTATTTTCAAGTTTTGTGTGCACCACAGATTGAAGCATTGCCAGCTTTTAGGCTGTTCTTCCTTGGTTTGTATACATCATGTGTCATCCTTTTTTTGTGACCTTTTATATCAGTGATTGGTTTCATTGTTGTACATCAAGCTTGTTGATGGCTAGTTGACATCCTGATTTTTTGTTGATGGCTAGTAACCCTAGCTTGCAGAGATCCAAGGCTTGGAGGAGGGTACCCACTGAAGGCTGTCAGCAAGGTAATAATATTGTAGCGAGTCCTATCATTTCTGTGTCTTGTATTTTTGTATGTTTTCAGTTGTCCCTTTTCAATTTCTATCAATTTCACAAGAGACTTGAATTAAGGTGATTCAGGACTGCATGCTTATTACGGCCAAACTAATGATTTGTCCCAATGTTAAAATGATGATTTGTCTTGTTAGATCTACGTGAGGATAAATTGCATTGCACTGTACCTAGGCCAAACAGGTAGCCTTGTTATGGCTTACAGGAATTTTTGTAGTGCCTCTGATCATGGATGAAATTAGTTGTTTGTGTGTTAAAACTGCAGAATTGTTGTCCTTTTCTTGATGCAATGATATCCAAATGGGCCAGTGCGTGCACTTCATGAAAGCTTTTTGCATGTCTGTTATAGTCATATTGACATGATTTTTTATCAAGTAATTATGATATTGACATGATTTTTGAACTTCTGTCTTTAGTCCAAGAATTGAAGTAGGATAGGCTGTTAATTCAGCAACTGTAAATATAATTCATGATATCAAAGTCATGAATGAATTCAGCAACTTTACATTTCTGATTCGGTAGGATGCTTATCATCCAGTATCTTTTTTTTGTCATTTCTTTTAAAGTGCATGTTTGATTATATACTTCTTTTTACTGACATTCCATATGGTCCCTTGGTAAGATTGTATACATCAATTTTTAGTTGCCTCTATTCTTGTCAACATTGGTTGTCCCTAAAGCAAACTGCATTAGAATTCTAGTGAACTGTGATTTTATTCTATTACTTTATTTAGAAGCACCATTTTCTTGATTGCACATTTATTACTAGTAAATTGCATACTTCAACTACTACAATTACGGTGTGTAACATGTGCAATATCTGTTCTTGGAGCATGCAATTTTAGTTAACTTGGAGCATGCAATTGTTCTTGCTTTAGGGCATCGATATTCTTCTAGATGGGCTATTTGGGACTGGACCATACATTTTTAAGGAGTGCATCTCATTTCTATTGTACAACATTGCGGTCTGACATAGATGATGCAATATTTGTAGTTCCCAGTGAAACACATTGATTTAATATTTTCATCTTTGATCGTTTGAGTTTAGATGGACAGGCACATGCGGAGCTCTTCATGTCCCCCTGTTATTCAATCGTCAGCTCCTCGCGTTGAAAGGGAACCTATTTTAGTAGAGTTGCCTTTAAAAGACGACGAGGTCTGTGCTATCTGCTTGGGTATCTTAGATATCAGAAAAGAGGACGATGACGAAGTTGCTTTAGAGGCTGCCATGGAGACACTGAGGGTGCTGCCTTGTATGCATGTCTTCCACAAGATATGCATTTTTGAGTGGCTTGGTAGCGATAAGTCGTGCCCTCTGTGCCGATATAGGTATCCTAGTGTAAACGATGGTGATGATGTTGAGTTGTAGTTTGGTTAGTTGATATTATAAGTATTGGTTTTTTTATGAATACCAGCTATTACTGGCTTGTAATTATTATATTGAACTATGATATATAATATATTTGGCTCTAGTTATTCCAGTGATCTTGGAGTTTCAGGTTATTTTTTCAGGAAGGCTCTCAGTTATTTTTTTATTTGTTCTGTAAGCGTCCAATTACTTTTCGAGCTAGTTGTTTTGCTTCTTCTTTTATTGGTTGTAGCTAGCAATGAGGTCATTAACCAATTTTTTTTGTTATGTTATGTAGCCATGGATGATGATTTATTTCTTTTTGATGGTGATTCTGGATATGGTGAGAGTGAGGATGACTTTGCTATGAAGTCTGAAGAAGAAAACAACTCTAATTCTATGAATGTTGGCGAGGTACTAAGTTCACTTGATTTTGTTTTGTTTGTGCACTTGTGTATTATAATAATATGATATATGTTGTTGCCTTTTTTAGGATCAAAATCCCACAGATGATGATATTGATACTGCTGAGATGCTGAAGACTTTCAAGCATGTGCAGGAAGCTTTATCTGGAGTATGTTCTGAAATTTGTATGGTGAAGATTACTGTATTTAAATTGTAGCGCAGTTGTCATCCTAGGCACTTCTTGTGCTGTTCTGTTTCCTATTTTTTTGTACTATACTTCTGTGGGTTGTTTCCCCTCTTAATGAAACATATGCATAACACATTCTTTAAAAAATGTGCTTTATATCAGCAAAAGTTAGCTCAATCTAACGCATAGTGAATCTTGTTTTAAAGTACTCTTTTGGGGCATAAGCATTAGTTGATTTTGTCTGTCATTGATTAACAAGTAGGAAAATTAAGCACTAATACCAAATACTAAAGTTGAACACAGGGAGTTTCAGGGGGTGTCAGAATATCAATTGTGCACACATGCCACATGATCCCGCACAGCAAATATCAGAAATATTTAGATTAACAAGTATTTTTTCTTACAGTTTTCTAAGTTTGTTGGCAACAAAGGGAAATCAAGACGGTCTGGCGTCCGGGTGTGTTCTGGAAAGGTAAATTCAGTACCTAACTAATCTTCTTTTTTGTTTGTCACCATGTTTACTAAATTCAGTAGCTTAATTGGAATTTTTATATTATTTTTTTGCATTGGTTTTTAGATTAACAGAACTGTCAGAGGCAGGGGTAAAGGGAAATCAAGTGCTGCTGTAAGTACATCAGAGAGAGCATCCTCTAGGTTCAATAGTAAGTATTTTGGAGAGATAATTGTGAAATTGGATGAGCGTAAGAAGAAGATTATTCGGGATCACGGTTTCGGTACCTTGCTGGAGTATGATGGTTGTTCTGCACCTAGAGGCTTTGTGCAGTGGATAGCAGATCAAGTTGATTTGAATTGTTGTGACATAGTTGTTGGAGGGAAAGTGATCCCATTTTCTGCAGAGGCAGTTCATCTTTTCTTAGGCCTTCCAATAGGTGGTGAAGACATTAGGGAAAATCATAATGACTCTGCAAAGACCAAGTTTCTTTCTGAAATCGATGAGGCTTCTCTGCCTCTGATCAAGACCTTTGGCGAGAAGTTGTTAGGTGACACTTTGTCAGATGATGATGTGTTTCGGTACTTTATGGTTGTTGCTTTGTCCACTTTTCTGTGTGCAAACTCTAGTACTCTTCCCAGCCCGCAGTACCTTGGTGCTTTGATTGGTGTATCTAAGGTGAAAGAATGGGATTGGTCCAAGTTTGTGTTTGATTGGCTGTTTGCTTCGATTTCAAACTACAGAAAGAAGAATAGAAGCACTATTGGTGGCTGCAGATATTTTCTTGCTGTAAGTGTTTCTGTATTCTGTTGTTTGTCTTGGATATGTACCCTATTTTAGTGATGTCTTTGAAATCTTTTGTAGGCTTATTATCTTGATTTTGTCAATATTGGAAAACATAATGAGCTCCCCCCAAATCTGCCAAGGATCCTCTGTTGGAAGGGCTCGATGATTAACAAATATGCTTCTTATGATCGTGTGTCTGGTGAGAAGTATGGAAAGCGCCTAGTAAGTCTTGGTTTGAGGTTTTATAAGTGTTGTCATGTTTGTTTTGTTCTTGTTTAGATTACTGACTGACTAACTGTAATTTTTTTGTGTAGGTCAAATCTATTGAGGAAACTTGTTATGCTGAATCTTTGTTACCGGTTGATGCTTGTGCTTCTTTTAGGGATTCTCTGTATACTGATTGTAGATTATTTGATGAACAAGTAGGTGCCTTGTTCAGTATGTTCATGAGTTTTTCATTTAGTTTAATATTTGTGTGGTTTAGTTCATTGCTATTTTAATATGCATAATCCGCAATTTTTGCCATTTTAAATTACTATTAATTTGACATGACAGGACAATGAAGCTTTGTGTGGCATTTTCCAAGAACATCACACAGCACATGGTTTCAGGAGCCCTGATAAACTTGTCATCTCAATGTTCCAGTACATGAAAAACCATCATGGTCGTGTAGTTGATGATGATCCACTGCCTGAGAATTCTGCTGCCGGAATCCCTTCTCCAGCCAATGTTAGTCACAAAGATGATGATGCAATGGCTCATGAATTTGAAGCCCCAATGCCTCCTGCTTCAACTCATACCATTGTGGAAGATGTTTTGGATACCACATTGCCTGCTGCTGGTGTATTTAATGTGGAAGTTGTTGATCCCACAATGGCTGTTGCGACTAAAAATAATGATGAAGAAGTTTCTGTGACTGAAAAAGTTGATTCAGATAGTGCATACAATGTTTTTGGTAGTGACAATTGTGGTGTTTCTCAGGCAACTGTAATTATTTCTTCCAATAACTCATCAGCTCAAGGTACATAAAGTGTTTTTTGTAACATTTTTTCAGCATTGAGTTAACTTTGTATCTCTTATTCATACTCTTATGAATATTTTTGAGGTGCAGATTCAGGTAGAAGGAAGAGGAAGAGGAAAAACTATGCGTCACAAACTTCCACTCCTGATAGTGTAGCTTCTAGGACTCGATATGGACTATCTCAAGGTCTTGGAAAATCCCCTCTCAGTTGCAGAAAAGATGATTATGTTGAGGTCAATGTTTCTACATCTTATTCATTTTCCTTTTGTTTTGTATTTTCTAAATTGATGGATCATGTGCATTCAAAATTTTCCTTTTGTTTTGACATGCTTTTTACTGTAAATGGACATTTGACAACACCAGTGCCCCATTAGATTATATGTATTTATTTGGTTTAAAAAATAGAACAAGTGCTAATCCAATGTACTACTTACAGCCATAACTAAACAAGTAGCTTAGAGTTATACTTCTCAACATTTCACTACTGCTGTGCATGAAACTATCTAAATCCTGTTGCATTGTTGTAGTATTTCTATTGTCAGAAACTCTCTGAATATAGTTATACAGCTGCTATGTCTGAAACTCTCAATTTTTCAATCATTTACATGTTTGCTATTTGTTGTTGTTGCATTGATGTAGTATTTCGTGTGTTTAATACCATGAAGGGTTCTTGCTACTGCATACTGTAGCAAAGTTGTAGGTGCACCAGTCTGTTTGATTGTATTTGTAGATAATATGTATTGTGACAAAGTTGAAGGGTTCTTGCTACTGCATATTATTATTAGTAGTAAATAATATGTATTTGTGAATTTTAGGCAAGTGTACTGGATCATGCTGGAATTGGAGGTACAAAGGATAATGCTGTACTTGTTGAAGAAGCCCAAATATTAGCTTCTAAAGCTAGAACCAAACATCAGAAGCTTGAACTAAAAGTGAGTTTCTGTGTTTTGCTGTTTTTTTTGTGTGTGCACCTCACAAATTTTTATTTTCAGCTCTATTTTCGAACACCATAAGGCTGTGTATCGCCTCTATCCATCGGTGTTCGATTTTATTTCAGTTTAGTATGTAAAGCACTAGGTTTAGTTTAGATCACATTGGTTTACTGGATTATTGCTTGGATCTTTTTTGTGTGTATTTGCGTCTAGTTTAGTTTAGATCACATTCAGTTTATTTTAGTTCAATTTTTTTCAGTTCAAGTATTTTTTGTTTTTTATTGGAGCTGACTAAATTGTCATTGTTCAGGTAGGTGAAAGAACTAGTGGAGCTGCTAGACCCTCGACCGATACGATTGAGAACACTCTAGGTTTGTCCTGCTGATGAAAAAATGTTTAACAAAATCTATGATACAAACAAGACACATGTTTGAGCATGGTCTCTGTGCAGGAGATGCGTCTAGTAGAAGGAATCCTATTGGTTCTCTGAATCAGAGTGATCAAGGTCTTTGTGCAGTGAAGAATGTCCAAAATGCTTCTAGTCCTAATTTGCATGTTTCAGACCCAAAAACAATTCTCTGCCATTCAAAAGAAACTCAACTGGCTAAAAATACAACTCCTGCTTTGGATCGTACTGGTTAGTACCTATCTCTAGATTGCACATTTGTTAGCAGTAAATCGAAGATTTGAAATACTGCAATTATGGTATTTGACATGTGCAATATATGTTCTTTGTCACCTGTAAGTTTGAACCTTCTTTACCAATTTAGTATTTGATAAAGCAGGGAAAGCACCTGTTCAGAAACCTTGTATAAAGAATAATGCTCCCTACTTTAATAGTCCTAGCATGCCATCTTTTAGAATGTTTGATGATGAGGATGATATAGGAAATTATGTTGAAGATCCTAAACTGAGGCGTCCTGTCGGTCCAGTATCTAGTACAGCTTGTACTTTAGATGATAATCTTCAAAGAGAAGCCTGAGTGCTACCTTCTAAAGCTCCAACTACACATCAGAATGTCCAACTAAATGTGAGTTTTGTATTTTCTGTGTTTTTTTTGTTTGAAGTCATAGAACAAAAAAAAGAGTTTCTTGTAACTTGTCTTATTGTACTAACACTTGAGTTACTTTCACTCTTTGATAGGTTCAATCCGAGAGCAGCTTCTACTTCCAATTTTGCCCTGCATCAGATGGTTGGACGTTTATTGACCGGATGAGGTCTAATCCATTTGGTGGAGGCAGTAATGTGAGCAATCAGGAAACTGTTCAGACCGAAAGAAATGACAATGTTGAAACTGTAAGCTTGTTTATTAGATTGGATCAATTTTGTATTGTGACATATCTTGTGACCTCTTTTCTGTAACTAATATCGTAGTTTTTCTTGATTAGGACCTTGTGCGAATGGAGTCTTTACCTTTTACTGAGACTCCTGAAGAATCAATTGCTCCTGTTCCTCTAGCTGCAATCAGCCCTTCTGGAGTACACATTGACATTATAAAATGGGATTTGTAGTTTTATCAATTTGGAACAATTTGTTAGTAGTTGGGGCTGCTCTCAGTCATGTAATAGCTAGTACAAGTGCTCTCAGTCATGTAGTATCGATACTCTAGTGTACCTTAGCAGTACTAGTGGTGTATATATAGACAATGAAGGCAATAGAAGCATTTCTATTGTCCCATTCTTTATACCTCTATTATGTCAATTTTAAATCAGACATAATAGAGGTACCTATTATGTCAATTTTTAGTTTATGATTTTCGAACAACTTTATGTTTTTTTCTTGATTTTGCAGGCACCTACACCTCTTCCATCCCATCGAAGTGGGACTTCTGTTTCTGCAAAAAGTATGGGAAGCAATGGTTTATCAGACAACTCTGAGTCCTTTTCAAACCAAGGTCCTTGGTACTCTTCTAGTGCAAAGTTGGCTGTTCATCGTCCTAGGAGGACAGTGATCCCAAGCAAATACAAGTTGAGCCCTTATATGATGCCTCATTTGAAGATAACAGTCTCCAGACTTGAAACTGACATATATGAGATTGTTTTGAAGATGACAGAAACTGAACATTCCAAGTAAGTTTTCAATGTTTACAACGTCCTTACCGTTTTCACCACTCTTGAGTAGACTTGAATCAAGTAATTATGAATTGTTTTCATTTGTCTCAGTCTTGCAGTAATCGATTATGGGCAAGTGGTTGTGAAATTAAGTGCACTTGCAAGTTCTCTTAAGCCTCAAGGAAAGGTCCATTACTTTGTAGTGAATGCTTTGTGCAGATTGTTATTCCATAGGAAATACCCTAAGAATTCTTACAAGCATTATTTCTTCTCTAAAGTTGGTGTAAGTGTCATTTGTTTCTCTTTTTTTTCTCAATTACATGTGGTAACTATATCAAATAAAATAATATTGACCAATCTATTTTTGTAGGACTATTTTATTGGAAATCATGGTCCTAATGATAGCAAGGAGAAGGAGCTATATGATAATGCAGTGAAATGCTTTAAGGGTGCTGGTCGTGCAAGGTCATTAGCAAACAGCCAATATGTGAGTAACACATTCTTTTAATTTTTTTAAGCTTTAGCACATATGTTGTGTGCATTGCAGTTGTGCTAATAATCCCTTCCTTTTCATTTTGGGTTATTTTGTCAGCTTTATTTTCCAATTCTTTTCCATGATCGGTGGTATGTGGTTGTTGTGTATATCACTCGAAGATTGATTGTAATCTTGGATTCCTGTACTCTACATTTTGGAGCAGACTCACATTTCCATAAAGCTGTCCGTGATGAATTTGTAAGTGGCAGCAGCACATGGATTCACATCATTTTGTTTGAATGCAATGTGAAATTTTGTTCAAATAAGAAAAAATATATATCTGCACTCTAATTATTTCCTCTACCTACTTTTAGATACCAAACTTGACCACAGTCTAGAGTGAAGTTGTTCAAATTGACTTTGGGTTCCATGGATATGAAGTAATCTATGCAAATGTACCTCAGCAGACTGAGAAGCAGGTAGTGTGCAGTCTTTTTTTAGATCATATCATTTTGTGTGGTGCTTATAATATTATGTCTTGTCTTTCTCATATCTTTGTTTTAGCTTTAGCAATGATAGTGGTATCTTTGCGATGAAGAATCTAGAGCTTTGGGAGCTAAATGTCTATTTGATGGACAAGTTTTGTGAAGCTGATATTGGGCATCTTCGTATCAAGTACATCAATGACATGATTTTCAATGAATACAATAGTTCTGAAGATGGTCAATCTAAAGTGATGAAATATGATGCTGAGGTAGTACTAGTTGTAATGTCACTTTGTGTATTGTTCCATCATGTACTCAATTGATTTTTGTTTCTAATATTTTTTTCTCAGGTCTACGAACAGTACTATAAGAGAGCATGACCTGCATGTTGTGTTTGGATCTTGTGTTTAGGTTCCTGTCATGTAGTGTGTAGGTTCATGCTATGAGTGCATGGTACTTTGTAAAGAAGCAACTACATTGATGAGAATAGTTGGTGCTGAAATGGTTATAAATATTAATCTATAGTCAAGAGGCTAAACTAAAGTGGATGATAATATTTGGTTGGATGGTTTGTTTGGATGCTTGATGTTAACTGTTTTTTGAACCATTATTCTAAGTTTATGTTCTTCTTTGTTTGTTTGTTATTTTTGTCCACTATGTGTCAGTGTAGTAACCTTTGATAGCGAAGACAAGGACAAGCTTGAGATTTGTGGAGGTCCCTCTTGTTCTTCTAAAGATGAGTCTGATCCGGTTAGTGTATGCTTTCTCTGTTATTGTGTGCTCCAAATTGTCTCTTGTGACTTGTTTGTGCTAACACATCTTGAAATCTGTTAATTGTGATTTGTGTCAACACACACCGCCATGCTCGGCGCTGTCCCAGAGCGCTACTCATGGACTAGAGGAGAGATTGGGTTTGACACCTACTTCTCCATGGCCAGGGGCAATGCCACTGTCCCTGCTATGGAGATGACCAAGTGGTTCGACACCAACTAGTAAGTCCTTTGCCTGCTACTAATGGTAATTTCAGTTTCAGATTTTGTATAGAATATTTTTTTGACAAACTTTGTTCTACTTTTACAGCCATTTTATTGTCCCTGAATTGGGCACTAACACCAAGTTCTCCTACACTTCTCACAAGGCTGTTAACGAATACAAGGTGGCTAAGGCGGTACGATACACTCATTGTATTTCTGTTATCTTAGTTTAATGTGCTAACCTATTCTCCTAATGTTAATTTCCTACTTGTGTACTTGATTGTCTGATGGTTGCTAATACATTTGTATTTCTTTTGATATCATAATTACCCAATAAAGTCATTTGATAGTTTAGCATGCTGGCTTCAGCTAATTGAACCTGAAACTAGTAGCTGATGGTTTTGGATAGCTGGGCTGTCTTGTGGCTGTTGTAGTAGAATATCATGAACTCACATCTTTTAACTCTATTATACTATACAAGAAAGCTGTGTTTAGTATCCATTTATTGATTGCACACATTTATAAGTAGTAAATTGCAATAAGCTATAATGGAAATTGCAAGTATCGGGCACCGCAATTGTAATTCTGAGCGTATGCAATATGCTGGCGTTGAACTATTTGCCTCCTTGTCCTTTGTTTATTGTGATTTGTGCTAGCACACACCGTATTTTTGTCTTTGTCCTTCCATAGAAAAAAAATTGTTTTTGTGATTTGTGTAACACATTTGAAATATTTGTCTTTGTTTTTCTGTAGTAAAAATTGTATTCTATTTATTGTGATTGTGCCAGCACACACCTAGGACCTTCCTTGTTCTAAAATGTAGCTAATAATGGCATAAATGATCCTGTGATTTCAAATAGATGTTCCCCATCTCTT